>NC_042494.1:60027858-60064900 GCF_005508785.2 Acyrthosiphon pisum
AATTCTGTTACCAAAAAATCTAAAAAATACATTTACACAGTTTATTTTTATAGTAATTTGAAGTTCAAATGTAGACGAAATTATATATTAAAAAACCTAGAATAACTATTTTTGTTATTTTTTTGTGATAGTATAATATTATTCGTGGGTACTTGAAACTTCTAAAGTATTCTAACGTGTTATAAGTACCTAATGGATATTGTGATATGATTAATTTGGAATTTATTATAGATACCTATTATTGGTCAATTTTTTTTTTAATACCATAGATAAGTATATAATATATCTTATACCTAGACTGACATACTTTCCGTCTTTGCTCAGAGTCGTTTATCTTATACAGTGATATTATATCATTGAATTCAAATTTAATACTATCCGTTATACAGTGACCCACTTGTAACCTACTGTACAGCAGAGCGGCATCCACTTACCCACCTTTTTTTATTTGATGGGAAAATATTACGTCTGTAGAATACCTATTCTTTAATCCTCATGGTTGTAATTTTTGTCTTAAGCGCTGGATAAAATGAAAAAAAAAACATCCATGTATTTTAAAATTATTACACAATTCTTTAAATGATTTTATAAATGCCTGTTCGAAATCCATCACAATAGATTTTGGTTGTAAATTTGGTCTGAGTATATTAATAAATTTGATTTAGTTCTTCGGAATAACTATTTTCATTTTTGTTTCACATTAAAATATATAAATAAGTGGATATGCAGGTACTTCTAATCTAATCGCAACTTTTATAATGAAGGTTAAATTTTGAATTAACATTTACACGGGATATTTTGTCTTGGAAGTTGGAAGAATTTTTTGGGGATATTTTGGCCGGGTTATTTTGTCGTGGAACCGGTTATTATAGTATTATAGTATCACTAACTTCCAGAATAATTCCCATTTCAATCTACGGTCATCCATCCAAAATTTTTCGTATTACTAGTTAAATATAACACACTGTATATTTAAGACAGGGTTTGTAATAATATTTTTATCATAATCTTGTACTTATTAAGTTAAATACTTATTTATTGATACGTAATACATCGTATTATGCCGAGAACTGTGTGGAGAAATGTATATAATCCTAGGCTTAAACAGTGATGAGAAAGGTCATTTTTAAAAATGAATTAGCTTAAGTTCATCCAATTTGAATTTGGTTTTTTTAGTTGGTTGTTTATTTTTTTATGCTATAATACGGCTAAATATACTAGATAGAATGAACGAATTATTGATAACGCAACCGACAACTGTCGATAAAAGAATTTTATTTGTACGAAAGGTTTTTTCTTTGGGTAAAAAAAGTCTTCGCAAGAAATTTAAAGTTTCTTGAGTTTCTCCTCCAATGCGTTATTATCTATTATATAAATTGAACTTATTAAGCGTTATAAATATAATTATGGTCTATGAAAATTAATTTGTCAATGAACGAATCAAAATCGTTCAAGATCATAAACAATTAAAATTTAGTTCACGTTCAAGTTAATTTGTTGAAAATTGAACTTGTTCATGTAAAGTTCTCATAAGTGAACGAGTTCTTTCACATCATTGATAATAAATAATAATAATTATAATAATACGTATAATACATTTTACGTACTACACATACCTACCGGTTATACCAGGATAACCAATAACTGATATAATAGTTCTACAATAATGATAATCTAAATGTCAATCAATTAGATTTAATTATAAAGTTACAACATCACTAATCAATAATCAGTATAATTTCATTATAAAGCCCGTGGAATAATAACCCGTTTTATTTTTGAAACTCGAAACAGTAAAAAGGCAAAATCGTATTTCCATTTTTCAGACTTGACAATATAATATTATAAAATTATAATATGATTACCTACAATAGGACTAAAGAAAAATGAATAGAAATTGTTCACCCATTCTTTAATCCATTCGTCAGTACCACGTGCACGTTTTATTAATTAATATTTATTATAATGTCCCGCAATATTGCGTTTTATCCAGTGTCCCATAATTTTAAGAATATTATGACTATGAAAATGTGTATTAGTATTATAATATAGTTTCTAAATACTTACATTAGGTAGTAGGTACATACGTAGGACTGACTGTACTATATAAGGTATCGTGATTCGACAAAGTTAAAAATATATGTTCTTGATTCTTGGAAACGAAACGAAAAAACTTTGTACCTATTATTTTACTAATTTTAGACGATAACGATGTATTTACATTTTATAATACTTTGGTGTTTTCTGGCCGCTTGCTAATTTAAAACTATGGTTACATTTTATCACTCAGATAATATAATGACGTGCGCTCTCGATTTTATTATTTACAATAAGCTAACAAGATTAAATGCACTAATTACTACTTATCATCTCACTATTTAATGAAATGATTCCATCACTTTTATTTTTTTACGTTATGTAGGTATGTATAACATTATTGCCACGACAACGATACTTGAACTTTAAACTGGAAAAAGAACTAAAGAAACAATTGCAAGCAACAAAAGTATTTACATGAGAATATCTGAATACAAAACATCATGGACTATGGTTGATAGACAAACGAAGGAAAAAAGTGTATCCAATATACATTTCAGGTATACCTAGATTTATACGTTGTAAATTGCTACCAACAGAGACGATTAATTAGGTATATACTAGTAATATCATTTGAATGATAATCATTTAGAAATATTTAGTATCTAGCTAGGGGACACTACGAGAAGGTGACTGCCACAGTGTTCCAAAAATTATTTTTTAGTTTAGTTAAAATAAATAAATTAATAAAAAATAGAAAAATTAAATTAAAAATAAATAAAATATGGGTGGGTTTTTGGTAAAAAAAATTTTATTTTTGTTACAATATGTATAATGTATATATTGTATATTGCGAGTAAATATTAATAAAGAGTAAGGTGTTACACCAATATTATGGTACAACACTGTAAAATAGATATTATATCGTTGAATTCGGTGTCACTTAGATAGGTACTATAACTGTTTTATATTTGTAGGGGATGTCATTGAGTAAGCCACTGGCCACTGCAGTAATATACCTATATGTTAAATTTGAATTGATTAAAAATCATTGCATTCGAAATAAAATTCTAAACGAATTTGGTCCGTCTGCATTATATTATTAAGTATAGTTTATATTGCTATTAAAGTAATTTATTTTTGGTTCCTAATCTAAAAAAATTTCAAATTTCCAATGTCTAAAAAAACACATATCAGATCACATATTTATAACTTCGCTTAGAATCTAAAATGTATGCTGTCATTCAAAAAAGTAAAAAAACTTAAAAAATAATAATAATACATTTTTTTTCCAAAAAATTTTATTTTGTAATTATTTAAAATTATGGGAAAAAATGTCCTAAAACCTGAACACTTTTCGGAATAATGCGAATGTATTTTACTGTTCAATGATTCATCCTGTGTATAACAATATTTATATATATTATATTAATATACATATTTACGCGATAAGAGGATAACGCGCAATATTATACTACGATATTGTGATGGTACCTACTATATAATATGGGCATAGGCTTAGGCAAAGATTTCCCTGGAGTTCAAACGATGGCTTGGTTGAAGATTGCGTACGCATGTCGTCAGCAGTGGAAAATCGGAATGATTAGGGTGGACACCGTCCGCATGTATATATCATAGTAATAATAAGACGTTCGTGGGTCTTGTACAGTGATCACTGATCAGCATAATAATAATATATATTTAGGTTCGTGGTACGACAAGAGGGAATTATTATTATTATTATTGCAGTTTAATCTCAAAACCGAGTACCCGATGACGAGAATGACACAATGACGAAAGAGCGCGGGGTGGATGTGGGGTGCTTTTAACACCATTGGCCCTCTACATCTCCTAAATTATACTATTTTGACCGTTCCCACAATCACCATGCCACAAATAAAATTGCTCAACGGTGCGACCTGCTGTTGTGTCTTTATCTTCGTAACACACATAATCTGAGTGAAAACGCGCTGTCTGTAAATACAATACAATGTCATAATATTGTGTTAAATAATATTATTATTATTCAACAATATAACACCTGAAGCTATGATGCAGCTTATTTTCAATTTTTTTTATCCATTGTGATCGTAAAAAAATTGTAATAATGTACAAGTCCACTGGCGTTGATAATCTTCATATTATACCTCATCATAGGTCCACGTATGTTGTGGGCATCACCTACAGAAATTTATTATTTTAATTAATTTGTTTTTTTTATTTTTTGTTGGGGCGGGGGTAATACAGCTTCAAGTCTCTTGATCCAGTTACCTGGAAAACACAACGATGGAACATTGATTACGTCTATAAAATCATTGAAAAATTAGAAGAGCTTATTATTGTGTTGTTATACGATCGTTACATCAATAAATTATAATGAGCACATAATTATTTATTTTGAGGGCTTGGTTGTTGGGCTTTGTTTTGACAGAATAATAATTGACGGTAACACGCTGTGGCTTGGTTGCAGGCCGTAGAGAACGTCTCGCCAAACTTAAAAAAATTGTTCATAATTTACACCTCCGTCTCCGATAATTTATAGTCCTTCCTAAATAATTAGTCAGAGTACTTTGGGATAAATAATGATTAATAATATAGTCAACACACAATAAGACGCAGATAAAAGCTATCACTCACCATTAAAAATGGCGTAGCAGAAGGTAGTGAATCTGATGCGAAACTTTACGAAACATTGTAATTTTAAAACCAACGAGCTAGCAGTATTAAAATAATGTTAAACGGAGACTTAACGTAACAATAGAAATAATTATGAGTATATTGTTGAATACTTAAAAGAATCAGTGGAACTCGCTAAGCTGCTTAATAAATGTCGAATGTACCTCGTCATTGAGTAGTCACTGGAATAATAATTCGTTTGTTAAATGTAATTCTAACGATGGTTTTATTTTTGTCTTTTATTGATGTTATAGTATTAGTATTTTCTAAATACTGCATGTTGAACTAATTTATACCAATAACATAAATATACCTACCATATAATATATATTAGGTATATTATATTAATAGCTATTATAAGCCGATACTGACGTATGTTAAATTTTGTGAATGCATTCGTGGTAATATCTTAGAATACTAGTCAAAATATTTTGAAAATTACATTATGTATAACAACAAACGTTATGATAAAAAGTTTCAAGTCCCTATGGTTAATAATTTACCCTTTATATTAAATGTTCAAGCCGCCTTTGTGATAATAATAATAATTATTAAACTTCCTACTTTTTACCCTAAAATACAAACTAGTTCCAAAATTATACAAGAAAATACCCTCAATAATTATTATGATTGGACCAAAACGTGATTACTGACTTACAAAAAAATCCACACACACCAATGTAAAACCACCTCATACCACGTTCCGTTAAGCATCTAAAATATAACTCTGATTTTCTCTCGTGCTATTATATTATTATGTTCTTACAATTACGTGCTTACAACCAATCTGATTTTCTTCAAACGCATTCTATATTTCGTTTTTAAAATGTCTTTTCCTAAGTTTTTCAGGTTCTCGACATCCTCGTCTCATACTTTGACTACGGATTTACAAAACACAAACTGCATAGTGCTTTGGGAAGTCGGTGCTACTATACGTACACTCGTACCACGAAGAGTAAAGATTTTGTTTTAATCTTAATGACTCATATTATCTAACCTTATAGACATTTATACAATTCATCCTTATGCATTTTCATTTCATGTAGTATTAAAATAAAAATTAGCTCTACTACAAATAGGTAGTGACCGTATTTCCGTCATGGGATGTATTGTTTGACTATAGTGTACTTAAAGTAATATTATTAGGTATTACCCATGTTATGGAATATCCTCGCAGACCCGCACAGTGAAAACATTTTTTTTTTTTTCAAATCTTATTTTCATGATTATAAATTGTTCCTGGACAATGTACACCTATACGCGAGTATTCATCAAAGAAAAAATGAAGATCAGGCTCAATAATTATTATGGATGAACAGTAAATATATTGTATATGTCAAACCAACCAATCAACCCCACAATCGTGAGTTGCGTCCAGTATACCACGATCGAGTATTAGATATTTATCCCAAATGCCCGTGCATATATGTTAAAAATGAAGTTTAAATTTTCGAATTTTTTTGGAATTTGTTAATTTTTGATAATAATACGCGTGTTTATACTCACTCCTTTCTCGTCACCGGAAAAAAAAAAAAAAAGTTTTCGTCATTAAATCCATCTACATATATGGACACACATTAAAACTTATTATATTATAATATTTACCTACATTATACAATATACACGTTTTATAACGGAACATGTACATTTCAGGTTTTTATACATAATAATAATGTTTAGAACACTTTACATTCCCGTTGTGCTCATCGGTCCGTTAGGTACCTACAAAGTCGATACAAATGCGGTATTTATTTAGTTTCCGTAGTCACTGTACATACATTGTATATTAATGAAAATATAATTTATTGTGTTACATTAAAAATACGTTTAGAATTTATCACGTTCGCAGAGTGAGGTTTCCTAACTTGTTGTTATCATGCATTTAGCCATGTTAGGCCATGCAGGTCCCGTTTGGGTATTCACCTATATTTCTACCAATAATATCTCGTACTTGCGTACGCGTAATGATGTTTTATGATTTTTTCTTGGCATCCTTACAGATATAACACACATGCACAATGCCATATCAAATTCAATACAATACCTTACATCGATGTGTCGTACGCCAACAATAATAATTAATAATGCCCTAAGATTGTATACTAGGCACTCAAACGTTCTTAGTTTTTTTTTTTTTTATCGTGGTTAATTTCTATTCCGTTTTATATCATCAAAGAAAATTACTACTCACGATAAAATTACGATAGGTAGTACTGTTAAATGTTGTTGAAAATTAAATAGCAAATACCTACTGTTCGTAAAGAAAAATGATGCACTGAAAATGAGTGTCTCGTGGAAAAAAAATCACTCTGTAGGTACACTATCGGTAGTCATACATGCATAATGCATATTACATACCCATTCTGGCATTTGAGATAATCCTTTGACTCGACTTCCAAAACTGCTGCCAGTATATTTTTAATTCATGGAAATAAATGTATAAACTTTAAGCTCCAGTTTCAATCGAATTTATTACAAGTTATGTAAAGCAACCTTTTAAATTGAGACACGACCGCATTTTTTTTCGTATCAGACAATATTTTAAAATTATCTATAATAATTTACATTTTAAAGTGCACGTAGAATAGGTTGTATAATATATATACACATATTTTTGTGTGTGTGTGTGGTGGGGGGGGGGATAATGTGTACCTATTATATTATACTATGGAAGTTCAGGGTTTTTTCAGTATTTATTTCGTCTCCTTCATCATACTATTTAATATTTGACAATCGAATGTTTAATTAAATTTATCACTTTATTAGTGTATACATTATGATCTTTAAAATAAATAGTAATTATCAATTATAACAACCGAACATACTATATTATTATAGACATTTTCTTCAAGTGTAGCAAGATATAATTTTACCGGTCATAAACCTATATAACTACCTAAAACCTAGATATAACATCCTTTTAAATTTTTAGTTATTAAAATATAGAACCTATGTATTTATTTGATATTATATTTATACTTACTAAATTATTCTAATTTAATGAAATATTCATAATAAGCATAGGTAATAAACTCACTAAAATCAATAGATACAATTATTATTAGAATGTAAAAGTTAAAACCAACGTAGAACTAAATTTATTGATTATTTATCTTTGAATTATGATCGATATCGACATATTATTGTCAACAAGCTATTCATATCAGGGATTATAATCTGTCATTGGACCCTTAGAACGAACATAGAAGCCTCGGAGCCTATTATTAATAACTAATTGTGATTTTTCTTACCACACACTTTTTAGTATAGTGCCTAAACACACGTGAAGCTAACCCTATATTTTACTTTGAATACACAACACAAATTGAAATTTGTTATTAATTAAAATAGTATAAATAGTGTCACAACAATTGCTCGTTCCTCATTAATCGTTACACAATTTATTATTTTATACCATAATTATTAATACCCATATGCACACAGTGAAGGATAATATTACACGCATAACTATTATAGTCACTGGCGCTTTGCCTCACTCAGATTTGGGTAAAATACTTTTTAAAAGTATTTCGAATACATATCCCGAATACATAAAAAAAAGTATTCAGAATATGTATTCGAATACTTAATGATAATTTATTTATAAACACAGAATTTAAAAGGTAATATTTTTGCTATTGAAATCTCAATATTACTTTTTCAATTCTGTGTTTTTAAATAAACATTATTATAATATTGATAATACACACCTATCTGGGCTATCTATTAGTTATAAATTATATTCAAATTAATATTGGACGTTAAAAAAGTATTCAAATTATCGTATTGATACTTTCAAAAAAAATTATTTAACAAGTATTCGAAATACTACCCAAGTCTGGCCACACTGCTATATAGGCTATAAACGAGAAACATGTAAGTATTATATTATAATATATTTGTTTCACTTTAAATGTTTATGTGCATTTTTAGACTTTTATATTAAAATATTTTGGAAAAACCCAGTAGTCTTGTGATGAATGTTTGTATTTTTTCGTTCGTATGGTAATAATATAATCCAGTCGTATATATTTTTTAGTGGCCAATATCGGGTATAAAATATACGTATATAAACGTGGCTTTATTATTTCAGTAAGGTCGCGTTGCGCGTCAATAAACCTTTTGCACGATACCTTTCATTCCGTCTTATTACTTGTCGTAAACCCGAGAAATTGAAGAGTCTATAGTTTTTTTGTTTGCTCATCGGTTGTATAAATGATGACGTCTACGCCATTTACCTATTCAAGATTATTAGTAAACTCGTTTTACTGCCTGTTTTTATTATTTATTTTGGTCGCTCTTGTCAACGTTAAAAATGCATTCGTGAATTTTAGCTTACATGGCAAATTCGTAAGGTATATAAAAGGTAGATACACGATTTTTCATATGGTCCCAAATACGTAAGATTTATGATCTAATGGTATTATGAATCATCGAGGTCTCCACAAGTAGAAAGTTAAATTATATTCATTCGGGAAAAAGATCTTTTGCTTAAACATCATTTCTCACGTTATTGAAGCTATTAATTATTATTATACTTTCCACAGTGTGATATTTTAATACCTAATATAGGTACATAGATTTTAATTTAATATCTAATAATGCACACGTATTGGCATATTTGGTCATGTTTGTGGGATGGGGTTGAAATATTTATCTCCAACACCCACTTACCTCCCTCACCCCCCAAAAAAATGTTTATATTTTAAAAACATCTCAGTAAGTACACTTAGTACAACCACTGTGTTCTGTAATCTGTATAATGTAAGTAGATAGTGTATTCATAAATTATATCCACCAATAAACGATGGCAGTAGAGGAGTAGTATTGTTCAAACAGAGTCTCCTCAGCTGTTAGTTAAACAAGGGGAGAAAGTAGGCAATTGTAAAATTCATGCATACATTAAAATACACAATTACGTAGGTACTATTTAATAAAGTTTTAAAATTTACCTTTTTTCGAGAGGAATTGTTGAATAATCTGCGTAGGCGTAATTACTCAAAAGGTTTTAACCTTCAAACCATGTCCCACCGAAAAAATTTACAAATTCGGATTGCACAATTTGTACTTAACTTGTTGAAATATAAAGGTTTCCGTAACAAAACAAGTTCCCAAAAATCGACTGCGACCTAAGCTGCATTGTTATGCCGTGCATCAATAAACAATAGGTATCTACCTAAATTTGTGTAATATTGTAATAGCGATTACTGATTAGTGTTCATATTACGAAGTAATATTATCTTAGTTATAAAATTAGTACATCATACATATATTTAGTATATCCACCACATGGGGATTTGGGTTTTTATGTGTTGTTTATTCTATAAGATATACCATATTAAATAAGTACATAAATATAATTAAGTCATAGAGTGGATACGACAACCAAATACCTCCCCATAATTTCACTTCTATTGATTGTAATCTTAAGTCGATATAAAAATGAACAACGCAACATTAAAATAATCACAAATATAATCGTAACAACGCGTTAATAGACACACAATATATTATTATAATATATACCTACTCGACTTTACAAACATTCCGATAAGTCTCGTTGTTTAATTCGTTTTTGTCCTTATAATATGCATTAAATAGAGCGTGCGCCAAGTATTATACCGAAGCTCCATCCAGTGGTTCTATTACGTACGTATAATCAAATTCTACGATAATCGGCGAGGTGTGATTATTGGGCGACGGGTGGAACGGGTGCCGGTTATAAGTCGGATGTATGAAACCTGCAGCATCAGATATCCACAAAGGAGCATCAACTCGTGTGGCAGTCGCCTTAGGGATTTGGAGGAAGACAATCGCAGCAGAGGATACACGGTGTAAATCACAATGCGATGGGGTCTCCGCATATAGACGGTTAAATACGGTATATATGTATATGTTGCATAATAATATTATATATGGAGAGGGACATCCGTTTTCACGGTTACGATAATTTTAGACTTTAAGCTAAGCGATAAATGTATTGATTTTACAATGATGCGTGTTTTTTTTATTCTCGTGTTTGTTATCAGTGATAACTTATCACTTTGTGGAACAGTAAAAATGTTACAATCTTCAACATTTGAAGGTGGTTTCTGGTAGTAAATTGAATCTGGTTAGTTTACTTTTGAGAGGGAAAAAGTAAAATGTAAAATGTAACACACATTATTATCGTAATAACATTGTGTGCACAGGTTGCAAATACGAAAAGGACAGTATGCATCGAACGTTAATGTTTATACATATTAAACACAAAGTGTGATAATAAGACTTATCGTCGTCATGTTTAATGGTGGATTTAAGATTACAAAAAATTCGTTTATAATATCCGTGAAGACTTTTAATAGCTACAATAATAATTATTGTTATATTATGTATTATTATACGCATGTTACAAATTTTAAGAGCTTTGATGGATGTATAACACACAGTGTTCGATGGTGTTTGACGCTAAGAGCTGTTAATCGGTTATACAGAGATAATGCTAGATATTATACCAGCACATTCGGTTGGAAGTTAATCTAATTTGACGACAAAAATGATTAGAAAATGTGCAGGAAAATCGGAAAGTAATAAAAATAAATTATAATGCCTTTATTATATCTACCTACAGTCTGTAATATAACTATAATAGACTTTATATTGTTATATTCGCTTTTTTATTTTTCGTGGTACTAATATTTTTTTCTTCACATTTTGCTTATCTAATTGTGTTAAGAATAACCGTAAAATGTAATTTTAATAGAATTTAATCATGTTTTTACGAGTTAAAAAAAGTATAAAAAATATTTTATATTATTTTATATTATTCTTTTTTCTTACAGTATTGAAATTGATTTATATTTACAAGGTAGGGACGTATGATATTATTTAGCTACAATCGATAGAAAAAAGCAATATTTTGTTTCATCGGAATAATAATAAAAAAAGTTATTATTATTTTAGTTCCACACATAAATAAAAAGAATATGTTGGTTTAATTTTATAAATTCAACCCTATCGGTTTTGTATTTAGTGAAATTGGGAATCGCAAATAAATAATAATATAATGTATAATAATAATATTATGTAGAAATATTAATTCAATTTTTATTTTTTTAAATATAATAATATTATAATAATTATGCGTTTTAAGATATGCATAAAAAAAAAACGGCGATGCTATTTTGCTATAGTTCTTTAATGGTACGTTATCTTTAATTTTGAATCAATCAGAATCCAAATATAGTTGTTGAGAATATGTCGGGATGTAATCGAGTTCTCCATGATGAACGTTTGGTTTCAGGAAAACTCTTTTACTGTGGAATTTAAAGTTACATCATTAACATTTTAAATTAATAAAAACTTATACCTACTTTATTACTGAATCTATTATACAAAGCAAATTAATTAATATTTTGTAATATCGCTTGAAGTCTGCTACAAATTATTTTCACTAAGCATGTAATGTAATGTTGGTAAATTAAAACCATTTAACCCTATAATATAATATTATATAGGTAAACTAGATATAAAAAGCAAACGGTGTCTTGTATAATACCATAAAGTTAAATAATTGAATCATAATAATATATGTAGTTTGCAAAACGTTTTCAAAACTTGTAGTATACCTACCTAGCTAGTTATAATTTCTCAAAATTGTTATTGTTCAAAACCGTTTATAATCATAATATAATACATTATCTGACTGTGATTGCAGCTGCCTGATAGTGTGCCTTAGAAAACAGGTAATATTTTTAATATATTATTATGGTAAATAAAATAATAATAATAATAATAATAAAAATATTTTGTTTGCTGGACCGCTGGATGAGAACGGCAACGAAATTAAATTCTAATTCCTAGTACCCTATTATGGGACCTTTTATTTTACATTTCCTCGACTTCAGCAGACATTTTCTACCTAACGTATTTTTTTCATTCATTTTTGAAATGTTTAATAATATAATTTACGCTTATAAAATATAAAAATAAAAAACAGTTTAGTTCTTCGTGTAAATGTAATGTTTTTGTTATCACTCATTATTGAATAATTGGATGTTTAATTTTATCACATACAGTTTTTGAATTGACAGTTGAATTTACGCATTATTATACTGTGACAACATTTATAATTCGTACATTGTTAAAACACATTGCATTTTGGGGAAAAAAAAAACATTTCCACTTCTTATAAAAATATGTTGGCGTATTATGCTTAATGCTTATCGGAGGCAAACATAATAATAATGAATGATTTCTACAAACAAAAAAAAAATTATAATTTATAATTTATTATAATTATGTGATACTCTTCTCGTATTCGTTTAATAAATACAATAATTAATGTAGAACATAATACTTACTTGTACATGGCGAATTTAGGACTGGTTTGTTAGTACTTTCGTTTGGTAGGTAGGTACTCATATCGTCAAAAAATTGTTTAAGCATCATTATGCGTTACTATACGTCTAGTATGTTAGGTACTTACTAAGAATGTGATGTATTAATGACGCTGATCATTGTCAATCTTATACTCGGCAAGGTTGATCATAAAATATATCGGTTGAACTACCTATATAGTTTTTTCCAATTTCATGGCAGGTTAGGTTAGTGGTGAAATTCATGAATTTTTTTTTTGTCACCACAAAAATGGTATCAAGAATATCACGGACTACAGATCTAGAATATCGATTGTCGGTTGTGGGTCTATAATATTATCGCGTTTCGTTGGTTGTGGGGCAAATGGGCGTCGTGGACGGATCGGGTGTGTGGTGAAAAATAATTATTTGAAAGCCATCAGCCACGCATCGTGTTTGACCGTAAAGCCGTTTTTGAAAGGTTAATGAAGAATTATTTTATATCAACTCTCAGGGGTTCGTAGTGAAAAAATAAATAAATATTTTTATGCGCGTTGTAAATTCGTTTATATTTTTATCGCCATAATCCGGTTAGATTTTTCAAATTTGACGTGCATGCAATATTATTATGCAGTATATCAGTAATTAAATTCCGTTGCTTGTTCAAAATTGAAATCGATTTGATTAACCTTAGTTTTAGATTCCGGCATTTTGTTTTTTTTTTTATTTTTATTTCGTAGTAACTATACGGTTCACGTTACGATTTAAATTTTTAATGGTAGATCATCTGTAGCTATATTTTCAATCAACTAAATTTATTTGATAGAAATTTAAAATATAATAACACTATCGCTAGATATAAGTCGACTATTAATACAATTAATGGATATCATAATATAGGATCAACATGGAGGTATTTTATCTACGATGTATGTACCAGGTACCTATATGGTATCAATATTATTTTTTACATTTATTTCTGGGCTTAACATTGAATTTTAAGTTTTATATTTTAGACCATTGTTAGTTTTTCTGTTTTATTTATTTATTTTTGAATTTATAAATTTTATGTACAATCTTGAATTTAAATCAAAATTAATCCGTTCATTTTTTGTGAATTAAATTAGCTCTGCTGAGCCAACATTTACTTTGGAAACCTTTCAATTTTTCAAACAATTCACGTAGGTAACTCATCTAGTAATGAAATGATCACTACCTCCTACTAAACCTTTCCTAGCCCGATGGTTGGTTATTAGGTACCCCTACATGTCCAGTAAACAGCATATTACTACTGAAGACATCACACGGTGAAAATTGTAATTTAGTGGCACATATCAGAAGTGAATCATTTTTAATGTAAACATCGTAACGTGGTTTTACTTATAACTAACACGAAAAGTTGACAACGAAAATTACGTTAATTACTATTACGTAATTTATAGAATCTTAAAAAAATAAATCAACAAGTTATTCGTTAGGTGAAGTAATTACAAAATATTCAGATACAATTGAAAAGGGACCATTTGCACTTTATAATATATTAATATTCCTTATAGCCAATTGATAGAATCGCCCTTAAAATAAAAAGTTAGTAATTCATTATTTTTTAAAATGCGTTTTTTTTTAAACTTCGTAAAACACAGATAATAATAATATTTATCAAACCTTAATAATACTATTAAATGAATACAAATAAAGCATTTTAAATTGCATCGTCATTTAAAAACTATTATGATAAAATAATTGTTGTTACAGACATGATCAATCAAATAATAAAATATATTATAATTTATAATTATGTGAACAAAATTGTTCAATGTTTACTTAAGTACAATTGTAACAGCGATTTATATTTAGTTTTACGAAGTGCAAAGAAGTCTATTCAAATTCTATATGGTCTTAAATTATTATTTTTAAATTTTTTTTATTTTTTATGAAGTTTACGAGTTGACGATACTAATAAGCGGATATTGGAAATTAGTAATTACACATATTATTTTCTTTACAATATTGTATACAAACTACAAAGCAACACTTTTAAACAGTAAACACTCATTATTTCAAAGTGTATTCACTTTTTTTTGAATTTATATTTTTGAATAATGTATGATACAATAAGCGATTTCCATATTTTAGATTATGAGTTGAGTGAAGAATGTATTGATTTTACAATGACGTGCGTTTGTTTTTTATTTAAATTTTTAAATTTTTTTTTGGTGTCTGTATACACGATAAGTAGTCGAAAGAATGCTTTGATTTTCTACGTCAGTATCTTGTTCGATAGGAAAGTAAATCTAGTTGATGTATTGAGAAGGTCGAAATTTAAAATTCCCAGTAATTTTCAAAAGCACAGGGAAAAACAAATAAAAAATTAAGGAAAAACGGTAATTTTTACGTAAAGTCGGTTTTTCGCGAAATCGATTTCGGTCTTTGGTGTACATAACTCTAAAATAAATGACTTTAGATACATGAAATGTTCAAAGAGTCTTTAGATTATCATTTTTTACAAACCTGAGTATTTTAAAAAATATTTTGATTCGTTTTGAGCTGTTTATAGACATTTTAATTTTTTAGTTTTTTTTTTTGAATTGTCAATAAAATGTTATTTGTTGGGTCAAAAAGCGTGAACATTTAATACAGGGTTCCAGATATTATATTGTTACAACAGTAGTTAAAATATATTAAAAATACATGATAATAATATAATATGCACAATTAAAAAAAAAAAAAATTACCCCGCATCTCTTCGTAGTGTTTGGAAAATGTTGGTAAATTTTTATTCGACTCGTATAACCGTACATAGGTACACTCGTACGCGTTTATGATATACACTCTATGTATCCCAGTCGTCCAACGCCATAGGAACTTGTGTCGGTTTATTGGTTGTCGTTGGATTTTTTATACGCTGCGTTTTATATAGCTCGGACCTCACGGGATAAGGACGACGCACGTCGTATAAAATATTGATCACATCGGTTCGTCGATGAATAGTTTATGGCCGTATAGTAAACACAATTATGTGCTTGCGTGTAATCTAGCCATAATAACACTTTCGGGGTATGCAAAAAGGGCCCGGTGGTATACATATATTATTGTTCACACGCGGACATAAATAAAAATGATATTCGCCCATAAGCCCCTGGCAAAATGGTCGGCGGGGGGGGGGGGGGGTGCACCTCACTCACTACCCCCTGACCCGCGTGGATCGTTACACGCGCGATTACGCCTTTGCAAATTTATTGCGCCCATCGCGGTATGAGCGCACGCTGATTAAGTATCATCCTTAAGGGTGTCAGTGCCGGTGCGTTTTTTGGTACAAAAACATGTCTTACAGGAAAAACTGTCACGACCTGTAAAATTGTCGGATTTCGTTAATTTTTTTTTATTTTAAAGTAGAGAACATTTTGTAGGTCGGATCAAAGCCCGATTTTGAAAACTATAATTATAGAAACTGGAATATACATTTGAAAAATGCATAATATTTGTCCTTTTTCAAACGTATTTTTCTACTACTATTCAAAGTAAAATAAGAAATCGAGCTTTAATCTGACCTGTAGAAACTTCTCATCTTTCAGATAAAAAAAAAAAATTAACAAAATCCGATAATTCTACAGGGCGTGAGAGTTTTTCCCGCGAAGTCATTTTCTTTGATATAATACACCATATCGACCCCATCTAAATAAGTATCGATCTGTAGATTAGTGGAAAAGTATTATAATTAAGGCAATAACTAAAATATAAAACATAATATTCAAATAGCATAGAAATTTCGAAAATTGGAAATACTGACACCGACACCTTTAAAGGTGCGATGCGCATGTCAGTCCTATAAATTTGGATTTACCGTAGGTACACTATAGAAATAGTGCGCTAAAAAAATATTATGTTTTCGGTCTCGCATCACCGAAAGCAGCTTATTAATTGATTGTTTTTTACGTGATATATATCCAAGTCTCGATGTCGATATAACGACGAGACAAGCCCTTTGTCGTGGGTTCAGAATCAACATGGGCGCAACATGTTCGAGCACATTTACCCAGTACACTTTTTGGAGTAAATCCATACACCGTCGGGTGTAATATTTCTATTTTTAATGGCACGTTTGGGCACATCAATTTGTATAGTACACTAGTTCCGAGCCAATTAGCGTTACATAGAAGTGTCACCGCAAGGAGCTTGGCCAATAGTCTTCCAAAAATATTTAATGATTTATTTATTTTTTAAAACGTTATAATTTTATTTTATTTTTTTTAAATTTATGATTTATTCTAATTATTTTTATGTGATTAATTAATTTTTTCTGAGAAATGTTGTCCTTATTTTTATATGTATTCCTTATTTATTTTATATTTTCTTTATAATTTTTCTTTCTTTTAGCTAAGTATTCCAACATTTTTGTACACATTTTAATATTTCTTCAGTTTGTTTTATTCATTTATTTGTTATTTTTCTTCTCAAACATGCACAGTGTACTTTTGTAAGAAAAATTTCAGTGCGTACGAAAATGTAACATCAGCTGCAAATGCATGATTTGATTTAGTGGTAATTTTAAATAAAAATATAAGTACATATTGGAATGCTATCTGCAGTTATGTTACTCATATTTATAGAATTATATATTTTGTTATTGATAAATGTGCAACAATGAATAATATTTTTCAACCACTCTTATAACCATAATTGTAGATACCTTGATTTATAAATGCCACAATGAATATTAAATACTAAATCTTTGTCATTAATAATTAGTCTTATCACGTGGTTAGAACTATATTTGGTTTTAACACAATAGTTTGAATCCGAAACGTTATATTTAGATCACTATTATATAACAAATTTGTAAATTGTAATGATTTATCAACTTTTAGTTCTGGATAACTCTTTAAATAATTGGCCTACAAGGTTGTTTGCGAGCTTGAATTATAGAGTATTGATAATCAAACATATCTATATATAGCTATATAAAAAAAATCTATTTAGCACCATTTGGTTAAGAGCCCACGTATTTTTATATTTGTAACTCAGAATTGTTATGGCTTGTTTTGTTTTATTTTTGTAACGAATTCAGTTTTAGCATAATATGATAGACCGATGGTATATGATCATGACTCACGACGTTAATGGTTCAGTCATCCAGGACCTTTTTTCTCTAACGATTTACGGCTATTGGGTTTACCTGCAGGGACCACTTGCCTAAAACTAATAAAAAAAAAAGAAACAAATAGAACTAGTATCCTTTACTTTTTTTTAAACTATTAATGAAATAAGAAATTTAATTATAAGTTAAATATGTAAAATACGTTTAAACCATTAATTACATAAATAGGTCTTACAGGGTTTAATCTAATAATATATTTTAGTACTATAGTAAAATGTTTTCACTTATAATTAAAATAAAAAAGACTAATTAAATTCTTGGTAATGGTCAGTATGTAATTTTATTGTTTTACCGATACAAAAATAATAATAGTAATACCCTAAAAAGATTTTTTTTTTAAAGTCAAACCACACAAGCGCGACTTAATAATATTTTATGTATTTATAAGTATAAAAAGCAATATTATCAGTACAGTTTATATTTATAAATATAAATAATATACAAATTATATTATATTTTAGTACCAATATAATTATGTCTAGTACCTACAGGTCATTATCGTTTCAACTCGCAATGCTAAATAATTTACTTTTGGTTCAATAAATTTAAATTAGGTACTTATAATATTAATAATATTTGTTGAGAATTAACTTTGTTCAATCGGAAATATTACAATAGTATAAAAGTTTTATTTATATTTAATGTTAAGAGGACGCTACATACCCGCATGCGTTGTCTCCATCTTACAAATGCACAACATAGCAAAAACTGTTTTGTGCAGGACAACTATGCTCCCTCGGTATTTATAGTAGAATTGCAAAAATTCCACAACACATAAGGAAGAACTTTATCTATGTCATAGGGTTTTTGTTTTTTTTTTTTTTATTGCACTTTCCAATAATTTACTAAACTAAACGACAAAAACTAAAAAAAACTATTATTCTTAAGCCAATAACTTTAATTGAATTTATGTTATCCAAATAATAAAAAAAAATACTACGACACAGATAAAGTTCTTCCCTATGCATTGTGGCATTTTGGTAATTCTATTATAAATACAGAGGAAGCATATAGTTGTATCGCGCTTAAGAGTTTTTACTATGTTTTGCATTTGTAAGACGGACACAACGTATGCGGGTGTTGCGTCCTCTTAAAGAAACTACCTCCATTTTTCGGCCACAGCTAACCAACGCGTGATCGGATTATGATAAAAATAGAAACACATCTAAATATAATATTTCTATTCTCTCTGACGTTTTTAAGAATACCTTGTTGTGAAGCAAGACACTTTTACCGTGAAAATAATCTTGTTTTGATCTAATCTTATACATTAGTCTACAAAAACGTAAATTTACAGAATTTATATACAATTTTAAAAAGCCACTTTTTTACATCGTGAAGCTTTTAACTATTTAGAGTAATGTTATTATTTAAATTTTGCGATTACTCAAGTACACGATGGTCAAAAAATAACTGTTAAAAATATCAGGAGTTGCGTACAAATCCTGATCTAATATAACAGGACACTATTAAAACTTGCAAAACGAGAGTTGTGTAAAATGAAAATGTTCTATTTATTTCTATTTGAATCGGTTGGAGAGTCAAGTCTCATGTGTTGGATTTGTGCAATTGAGGTCATATAATTAAATTAACAATGTATTACCAGAAACATATTTGAAATATAATTATACCTTCTATAACAGGCAAATATTTAATTCTATTTTAATAATAAGTCGGGAAAAAACTCAGTGCCAGATAGGATACATTTTTTTGCGTATAATAAATCGAAACTTGAAGTACTACTTCCAACAATTACCTATGTCAAAATACTTCGCAGTTGAAATACGTAGTTAAAGTAAGTCTTAAATCTTAATTAAGTTTTTTTTGTACTTTCTCTCTACAAGTGATATTGATATCAATAGCATTAACTGTATTCAGCAAGCGATTATTATTGAAATAAGTTTTATAAATTAATGTTCGAAGATTTTTTGAACAAAAGTAGTCAATAATAATGCTTACAACTTATTATTGGAAATTTTCACCAATTGGTTATACTTAGGTACCTCTACAATGGTTAAAACAATACTGATATAAACAATTTAAATATAGCTGTTCAACAATATTTGCAGTATATATACATTTTTCTTAAAAAGTTTTATTTTTACAAAGTCAATTCAATAATACAATCGTTTAAATCATATTTATTGTAATGTTTTATTTTCATTATTTTAATCAATTTTTTCATAACTTCTTTAGATATTAAGATCTCTTCTTGGGAGCCTACAATTACAATAATTTATAAATGTAGGTATGTACTACCATATAATATGTATGTAGGAAATAATAGTAATAAATAATAATTAAATATTATATAATTTGGAAACTAAACTACTAAATCGTAGTATGAATTTATGCGTTAGTTTTTAGATGGATTGCTCAAGTATAAGATATCAGGTTACAAGAGATACTAAAAATAATATAAAATATTCTAAATAAATAACTAAGATTTTAATTACTAGATAGGTACATCGTTTTGTATTAATAATTAGTATTTTATATACTTGACACAAATCCCAAACGCTTTTCAAGAAAACGGAGTAATAAATAACTAAATAACTAGGGTACCTAGTCGCTTTTCTGTGCCTATTATAGTTTTTGAGTATAAGGAACCTTACATTCAATTGTCAAACCATATGTATGAAACAGGACTTGCAGAATAATTTGTTTATTTTATTGTTATTATTATTATTATTTTAAATATTATTGATAAAAATGTCTATAATTAGCATAATTTTTTTTTTAATTATTGCACGTCTAGATAACATTAATATCAAGTCGATTTATTCATTTTTAAATACTACATAAGCCCAAAGTTGATGTTGTCATATTAAATTGGTTTTGCCTAAATACTTTTGGTTTTCCCGTAATATTTTTGTTTCCCCAGATTATTTTAAAAGTTCTTGTGGTCGCTTGTCATTTTTTAGTAAACTGTCATTTTTAAAGAAATTTCCGTTTTTGAACAATTCAATAAATGACAGAGTAAAATATAATAATCATAAGAAAAAAAAGTAAAGAAAAACTCGCAGAAAAATAATGGGTAGAAAAAAACCCTTAGGTAATTGAAAAATGTAATATTAATTTAGTGCAGATAAAGCCAAATGGGATACGAATGAGAAAATTCATAAGACAGAGAAAATTACTAATATAATATTATATAAATGACGAGGACTACAAGACAAAAATACATTATCGTGTCATTGGTTTCATTATATTATTATTATATATATAATAGTAGGTTTTTATGTGCAAGACGTGCACGGCTGTTACCGAACAATAGAATGATAGTAAAAATACCACCTGGTAACTGAAAAAAGAGAATAGTAAATAATTATAATAATATGTAGACCATAGTATTATAAACATCGAACAAGTAACTAGACATCCACTGGCACTTGATTGTCCTCGGAAAAACCAGCGTGGACCCCGGGAGGGGGGGGGGGTCAGAGGGTTAGCTGACCAACAGTTTTTTATTTTATTATTATGTAGCCCAAATTTTACGAATTTGAATATTATACCTATTATATGTATATAATATATATATATATATGTCAGTGTTTATTTTTTTTATACTAGGTAGCTTGGTATATGTCGATGGCGCTGTGGTACTTTCACATATTGATGATTATTGATTATTGTTGTATAATATGGTAAAAATCGACGGAGCAATGTGAATAAATGGCTATAAACGAATCAGCCCAATTAACAGCTATGTATAAAATTTTCTACCAAAAACTCAATATTGAAAATTAAATTATTTTTTTCTGCTATAAAAAAATGCTTTTAGTTACGAAAAATCCAAACACATTGTAAAACCAATAAATTAATCATTCTGCTATTGAATTTATTTTCTGGAGTTTAATAAATTAGGTACCGTTGAAGTGGTTTAGTTTAAAAATATAAGATTTTTGGTTTTTGTAAAAAAGCGTTTGTGTGAGTTTGATTTTTGTCTAAAAATTTAATAACATTTAAATGGATTTATATTATTATGGACGTAGGTTAAAAAATGAATACGTTAAAATATATTAATATTGTAACACGGCGAATTAGATAGGCAATTTAGCTACATGGTTCATGCATGTATTTCGATTCATCACAATATTATAACTTATATTTGATTGAGTTTTGATATTTTTTTTATTATTTTTATAACTATCAATGAATAAGTAAATACAATTTTAGGCAACTAAGAATAAAATACTTAGCAATACTTTTCATTATATTATGGACAAATTGTAATTCTATTTAAAATAGTACAGATACCGAATGGCGTTAACCGTTAGTTAAGGTTTATTATATTATGATAATTAAATCGTATTTGTATCCTAATATTAGTATAAACTACTACTATAATCTCCTCTTTTGGACGCACTTTTTGGCACCATCGTCTCTCTCACGACCACCCCTTTGATTACGGTAGTACGCTAGTCAACTATTTTCCCACGGACGACCGACCACTGTATGGACACCTGTATACCCGAATCACGACTCACTTGATTACGCCGTACACATAGGTACACCGGCTGCTTAAAAGTTTATTTCCAGGTACCTGTTTAGTGTTTACCCAAATCGAATATGGTTAATTGATTCTGGGGAAATTGAGAGGTATGTAGAGTTGATTTCCTTTTTGTCGTAAATGAGGAAAATTAGGAGAAAGAAGTGTTTATGAGAAAAATTATGCATAACTCTAAGTATAACCAAAACCTCATTGGTTGATACCAATCTTTTTAAAGCGACGTGTTTTTAAATTTTTACCTTTCTCTCAATAGACCTATTGTATATGAAAAAAACTGACTATGACAGGATTGACAACATTTAATAACTAAATCAAAAATGTTGGCTGTGGTTTTTTTCGGGTAACGCTAATAGGCTGAAATTCGGGAATTAATTCATACGTCCTCCAAATTAATTAGCAGGTACTTAAAATATTCCTCGGGAATCAATTCACCCGCTGTGAACCAACTGATAGTTACTAGAGATAGACCATTAAGGAACACCGTAATTAGTTAGTCATAATGCAAATAAGTATTAATTGTATTACATGTCTCTTTCCTCTTACATCTGTTTCGGAATCAATTCATGTGTTTTTCGATATGTATACATATGTTTATATAATTAACAAATTTATTTGTTTAAAAAACAAAACCAAAGCAAACCAGGTATATTTGTTATACTCCAAGAGTGTTTAATATTTCAATGTTGATGTTAATAATAATATTTTCATATCGTTTTGATGCATCTGTAGGTGTATCTTGTTTTCCACGAAAGCCAACAGTTAGAATAAACACATAAAAATAAAGAAGACAACAATATAATATAATCATATTATGAGGAGATAGTATATATATTTATCAAATATATAAAATTATGGTTTGTTTATTTTCCCAGACTTTTTATATGGGTATCATGTGTGTTTACAATTTCACTTTTATCGTTCAAATCTATTTAAACGGAGAAAACGAAAACTGACACACTAGATGTATAGTGTTATATTACACAAATGTTTATGTCACTATTTTTGAACAGACACTCGAATTATTTCTGATTGTAAAATTTTAAATCACGATTATCACAGACCTCTTACAAGAGACTTATAATTATACAATTGGGAATTTACGTGTTTACACAGTTCTGCACTAACTCGTAGTCCGAAATTTCAATGTTTATTTCCTGATTAAATTTTATCACCTTATGCCGTTTGAATACAAAGTACGTTACACGTTTATATATTATTATTATACGTATAATATAACTTTATTAAAATGCTGTATAATGGTTTGGGCAAGTAGCAAAAACTAGTTCGTGTAAACATTCATGTGTAATATATTGTTGTCATTCGCGTTATAATGTTTCCGACTTGAGTTTTTCTACATATCCGTTACGATAAAACCACGATTTATACGTTTCGAGATACCCATCTATAGTGAAGTTTGGGAGAAAAGGCGGGCTAAGCACTTCCGAAAAACTCCTAAACCCTCACGAAATACCTGGAAAAATGTATTGTAACGCGTCTTCCCAAAATCATAAAAAAATATGCACATTTATATAATGTGCATTTAGCTCTCACCCTGAAAGAACTGTAAACATATTTTTACACTCGATGTCTCAGTAGTTGATTTAATCATTGTTAAACGGCACATTTCAATGGAGGGCCCTCTCTATATCTTGTATTGTCCCACTTTCGAGGGCCCCGATTCAATTTTGAGGTTCTTTAGGGACTATAATATTATGTACTATCTGATCATCTGTTTTCAAACATTTTTTTATTGTACACTAATCACTAGCCTCTCTTCTGATGAGCTCATCGAGTACCAATTAAATTAAATTTAGTTTCACTAATGTTACAAATTACAATTGATTATACTTATCACTGCTTAGGGACAGATCATTAAACAGTTAGTTAGAAATGGTAATGCTTCCCAAAGGTGAAAAAATTAATAAAAAAAATTAACTTAGGTTCATTAAGTAAATATCTAATTTTTTTTTTTATTAATTTCCACATAAGTTATGTAATGATTTTGTAACTTTGAATTTTTATTAAATAATGACTATAACTGGTTGATTTAAAAAAAAATTTCCAGCTTTTTAGTTTTTAATTTACACTTAACAATATTAGTTAATGCCCGTATCTATGCTCCCATTACCATTTACCTGTGTGTCACATATTGTTCGGATAAAATATTAAAAATATATTATGCATGTTTTGGTAAAACAGCGATGAAAATCCATACAATCGATGATCATGAAATGTTCCGAAAATAATTCAACCAGATATCCAATATTTAAAAGATTTTAGCATTATTATTTAAAAAATTGTAATACATATACTATATTCGCCTATTATTATTATAGATAATAATCTAACTATACTATCATTATAACTATACTATCAACTATACTATCATCTAACTATACTATTATTATAGTATAGTAGTTCGTTTTTGATACCAAATTAACAAAAAATATTTTTATTTTTATATTATTGCCATTTATCTGCGGCCGCTTCACACGAGTTATACTACAAAGCATTTTAAAATAGTTTCACCTACTTTCTGTTTTTCTAGAAACCTCGTCTATACGGTACTTTGAAGCTGAATATTTTTCCTTTTTTACGATGGAGTTTCTTCCTAAAAGCATTTCAACATCTAGAAACGTTTTTGATTAGATTATTACGCAAGCTATTACATCCATCTGGATAAGCATGGAATAAGTACGTATTTTATTATGTCTGTATAACGTTTTCCATTCTACTATATAAAAAAATTAAAATAATTTACTTTATAAGATTAATATTACGACTGTACTGTTTAAACATAGAAGGTTGATAATACTTACGCGCACGCATTAGAGTGCTCCTTATTTTTGAGGTACACGTCTTATGTCCTAAAATTTTCCAGGATTTAGTGGTGAAATTTGAAGGAAACTTTATTAAAATATAATTTGACCTATGTAAATAATATTTTAACATAACATAATGAATGAGTAACAAAAATACAACTGACAAAAATAAACTACAAGTATCAACGATAACAGTAGATATTTTGATATATTTAAAACAATTCAAAACCTATACCGATACATTTTTAAACAATAATTTTCACAGAGATTTATATACCTATAATATTGTATTATATTCATGATAATAATTTAATACTTCGAGTCTGTAAATATTTGATTTTTTTGTAAATCTGAAAAAAAACAGTATCCCGATTACCGTTTTCGTGTATCTGCGCTTCCGGTTTTTGTTTTTGGCGTTTCCGTGTCAGTATTATATTATTATTACGATAACTCAAACACAGCCTATTTCATCAGGCGACGATGGAAACAACAGCCCGGCAAGTTTGGAAATCATTGACTTGTTGTGGGGATCACGGGGTACATACACGGCGTATATATATATTGTCATATTAATATATGACGGCGATTACGCTTGCCGGGGTAGACAACCGACCACCACTTGTCGCAACACCGATGACGACACGCATAATGTGCCGATATTAATTTAAACAGATTAATATGTGCGCCGCACGTCTGTGGTGGGGAGGGGGGTACGGACGACGACGGGACCTATATAGTTACCGACTGCACGGATAATACGCTTATATTATCGATGGTTTTCAAAAGTTTCCTCGGGCCGTACAATATAAATGATATTATACCAACCTATACCCGTACGCACTCGTAACATTATGTATAACGATCGCGCGTCGGTATTAATAATAGACGAATATCACTGGTTTTAGCAATTAACTGCTCGGCACAAGACGACTACGTGCCCTTACACCCGCTTGAGTATATTAAACGCCCATAATTATGGCGAAGATACACCCGGGGACAGAAACCTTAACGATTATTAATCCTGTCCTGGTTCGGTTCTGAGAAAAACAAACATTTCTGAATAATAGTGCGAAAGGACGTCATGATATCGACTTCAGTCAGTCAGTATCGATTATCAACTATAACAGGTGTCCCTCTATTTTTTGAGATCATAAAATGTTTTGCTTACCTAACTCTTTATTTATTCCCTTTTTCGTACCGAAATAATCCTTAATCTTTTATATTTTGTAATATTATGTAAGGTGTGTATAGTGCTGGTTGTATGCATTGAATAACTCATTATATTATATATAATACACCGGTATGTGCATATACATTTTGTTTAATCTAAGCTCATAAATAAGTTGCTTTTATTTTTGGTACTAATAGTAGGTAGGCATATTATTACTGTATTGTTATCGACGATCAGCTCTCATGTGCTTGTTTATTACCATTTAAAAAATTAATCTATTTCATTGCCTTCATTTTTTTCAGTCGAATTTTGTGATTTAAAAGAAATACGAAGTCCGAAAAATAGTTTAAAATTGATGAACGAAACATTTTCTGTCGGATGTTAGATATGATAGTTGAACGTTGATTAAGGGTATTCGATCACTGCTCTATTTTCTACCAAAATGAATCTATTTCGATTGTAATACTAGTAGGTAATCAGATAAACTTTTAAAAAACATATTTGAATTCGACTTGCAGGTTATTACTACTATTTACGAGTATTGCACATTTTTGGATTTGAATTCTTAAACCTTTTTAATTAATGTTAACAATATATTGAACTCATAATTTTAATTTTATAATGTAAGAAAAATATATTCAAATTTCAAGTAAACTTCATAACTAATTTAAATTAAATTTCAAAAGTTTAAAAACTATATTATTAAATACGATTGGCATACTCTAAGTAAAAATAATACTATTCGATTCGCATGAAATAGCGCATGCGCGTATGGAAGTGTGTACCTCCCCAAATCACTGACATTAATGATAATGTTTACACACATGCATACCACAAATGCACATACCTATACGAATCACCTTAAAATATATTATTTAGGTACTTAAAAGATTAAAAGTAGTCATTATGACGGTATCCAATCTTGTTCAGAGGTAGTCTTTATTTGAGTTTTTTTTATTTTATGAGATACAAACCGATGTTATTTTTATGGTTTCGAAATCGTATTTTTTATTTATATATTAATAGTTTGGATGAGCGTTATATTTCATTGCAGTTCGCCACACGACGTATTCCTCTTCAGATCATTCTCAGTCTTTGTGAAATCGATTACAAACAATAACAGCCAACGGACATTATATTATTTTATAATCATATATTGTTTACAATATTTCTTAAACTATGTGCTACGGTCGCGCTCGCTATACTTTTGTTCAACGGCGGTCGGTGACCTATATTAGATCCCGAGAGAATAAAAAAATCATTTTATCGCTAAACCGTTGACAACTTCGTTCACGAGTATTTCAAATTGTATGACAACATTTTTAGACGTTTTATCTAAACCACAAACGTCGACCGATGTAACCAGCGTGACGGGTTGAATGCGCATTATTCTGCGTACTTCTGTAGACATAACACGTGGTACTGTGATAAACGCGTATGTATCGTACTATGTACCTATATAATATGCAAACATCGTGGTCCAAGAATACTTGAACATTTTTTTTCCTTCTCAACAGTGCGACGTGGTGAAACACGCAGAGGGATTATATTATATAGTATGCATATATGTACGTCGTAGATATATATAATACTATATCGCGAACGAGGTTAAACTCAAAGTTTTAAAAACGGAACTTTTTTTTTCTTTACTTTTTTGTTTTCAGACTGCAAACATGCGCCTCAATTACCACCGACACTCAAGATTTAAAACATGGTGCGCGATACACATGTTCGTATTATACATATATCACTGTATAAGAATAGGTCTATTAATGCAAGCGGAGGCGTTTTGCTGAAGTGTTCGCCGGTCGTTGAAAATAATATAACACAATCGCGGGGATTCGATGCGAAACGAATCGTCCGTGATTTCTGATTAAGCGGAGTATTCATTACATCGTTTCTCTACATATTATTATTATGTATGATATTATATCACGGTAAATGAGTAGTGAAAAGTCGACGAAAATCGTCGAGAAATCAAACATCGCGGTGGGAACGCACACAATTATTATAAGTTTTGATTTAGAATACCGACCGACATCGACGAAAAAATATAAAATATAGGTAACGTCGCACATACTGAAACACCTTGAATACTGGTTTTGGAAAACTGCTGGAACTGAACAGAAAAACAAGAGTATCCGACCAGGACATTTTAGGAGAAGGACATATATAGCTTATATTATATTAATTATTTACCCTCATAGTGTGTATTTTTGCTTAGCACCAATTTAGTTGATAAAACCGTTATATCATCCGACTACATGTTCATTATTTTATTTTTATTTATCATAAATAGGATAATACATTTTTACAGTTTTAATTTATTTTTATTAACGATCAAGACTTAAATCTCGAAGATTATTTTATTCTAAGCTTTAAACAAATTAATAAAAATCTATTCAATTTTTAATACACTCTTCTATACATTTAGAAATTGAATTACCCGAATAATTTTGTTTTATTTGAAGAAAAATTGTCAACAGATTTGGTTTTCTACAGGTTCTTTTATTTTTACTTTTAAATAGACACGTGTAGGTACTTTATTTTTTAACTTTTTTTGACCTATTAAAATATTTTTTTCCCTGGAAAGTTGAGCATGAATTGTATGACTGCTTGAATAGGAATTAATGAAGTTCGTGATTAATGACAATCACCTCCTATTGTATTTCAGATTTAAGAGCGAATCAACGAGGGTGTACCGGTTAAACAAATTAGGGTATTATTTTGATCAGTTTTATATTATATAGGTATACATAGTCTCCTCTATTGATGATTGCCGATTGTAAATCACAGAATCATATGGTACCATTTATACGAAAGTCATTTTTGGAATCATCCACTGGCTTAAATAAATATTTCCTAGATCATTAAATAAAGAACCTAAATTGTATTTTCTCGGTTTGTCAGATGTGAGAGATTTTAATATAATATTTTTATTTCAAACCTACGTATTATTATAAAAGTATTTACGAAATTCACTTGCTCAAATTGAACGAAACTTTTCAGTCTGAGAATATTTAAATAGTTATTTAAAATATTCACCTCCTATGAAATAATTTTAAACTTATTGTAGTGAAAAAAAAAATACTATTTAATTTACCGGATTTTAGCATAGAAATGTTTTTGGGTTTAATATAACTTTTTTTTTTAAACGATCCTGTGTAACTTTTTGTTTATCGCCATAAAAACGTATAAGTAATAAAATTGGATTACAGTATATTAATATTCTTAATTTATTAAATTCTTAATAACATTTATTTTTCCACTGTTCTATACTACACCCATACAAAATATATCTATAATTTCTAAAATTTCTTTGCAGAGGAAAACATCTAGTAGCATGCACCATTTTTTTTTCTAACCGATTTTGCGTGACACTTTGTATATCACTGCAGAAACGTAAATCAACAATAGCCAAAATGGTACGTCCTACCATAAATGTTATATAAAACAACTTGATAGCCGACTTGCGATAAAGTCTCGTAAGACTTATGAAGTTTGACAGCTATATGTCATGATTATAGTATAGTAATAATAACCATAATAGTATAATAAAATGTCTCATGAAAATAAGTATCGGACCATGCCCAACCATGACATAAGAATAAATATACCTACCTATATTACAAAAGTATCTTATGAACGGCTGCGGCACGCCTCGGGCTACCGCCCACTCATGATCGTTGTATTAATATTGATAACGCATATTCAAATCGGAATATAAAATAAGGTTTTTGCGTAGAAAAAAAATGAATACCAGCCAAGGAGTTAAAAAAGGGACATACCTACGTATAAATATAATATAAATAATAAATATATATATCGCACCTACTCCGACACATCGTCCCCGAACAATCACCGATTCTATACGGTATAATACTCGTAATGCACACTATTTTGTTTTTATCAAATTTAATTTTAACAGGAAATAATGGTTTTCTAGGAGCTGGATCGTCGTTGGAATTACAATCGTAACACGGCTATAGATTTTCTTAGATGGTTTTTTTTTACTATTTAGCTGCTAAACTTTAGCACCTTACGTTTAAAATAATTGAAATATACCTATATTATTTTTTTTTGTAATTTATAGTTACATAAAATATTTCAATCTCAATTTCTCATACTCTCAATGAAGAAACAAAATTATGACGAGTTTTCTTGTTTTTATATAAATGCCAACCTTTTAGGTTATAAATATTTAGGTATTTGTAACGAAAATATTTCGTTGTTTTAAAAAAAATGCATGCTTTATAGAATAATTTCTTATCTGTTTCAATAATTCTATATATCTATTAATAATTAAATTTCTTCGATGATATTATATTTACCTTTTTTTTTTTTGAGCCTGGCAAATATTACCATTAGCTATTGTAGGGATTATAGACTATAGTTGGTAGGGTTGGTATGGTAAGATTGTTACGATAGTTAAGCAACACGTGTATGTGTGTTAAGGTTTTTGCTTCTACGAACCCGGGTGGTCACCCATCCATGAACTAGTAATAGCGGATGTTACTTACTATCAGTCACAGTGCGTGACTGATAGCAGCCAATGCGCCAAGCCAAATCACAGATGATGATATTTTTGTTTGATGTTTTATAGTAGGTATAGTATAAAATAATAAATAATATAATGTATATTACCTTTATATACCTATACATAATATAATATTACCAATCAGTATTCTCGGTGATAGTTTTGGTATAGTTCATGATGCACCCTCGAGCCCTATTGGCGATTGAGTATCATTTTAAACTAATAAGTTTTATTAACTGCGATTGATTCATCATGTTCTGTTTCATGTGGGGTTAACAATAAAGAAGTACAGCGATTTAATTTGTTCGTTGTGAATTAATATTCGACGTCTGCGATTTTAATATGTGGAAATTACAATAATAATGAATAGCTATATACATACACGAACCCAATATAATGTTATGTGTATCTATTATAACAGACAATATTTTATCCCAGTGGAATGAATTTGTCATAATTTGCCTCGAAATTGGCCGTGGCAGTCTTATAAATGACATACATACCGCATATTCGTGGAACAAATTTGTTCTAAGATAATAAGCTGGTTGATTCTTAATCCCGTTTATTGTTTTGGTATATTCCAGTGTAGCCATGATTATTTACCACTTGGAATTATACCTCTCCAGGTAAATTATTTCTAGTGAAATTTCAACTTGGTATATTTACCGAGGGTCAACATGTTACTCGATATAATTTCTAAATTTTTTTCTTTTTGTATATTCTGCCAATTATCAAATTACTATAGTTAAGTAGCTAACGATAGTAATATTAATGCCCATAATAATAACTATATAATGTTATTATTATATTATTTTATACAACGATATCACTTTACAATATTATTGTTTACTTCTCATTTTTATAGAATAATAATAAATTGTAATATATCATATGAATTTGTCTTTAAAGTATTAGCATAAAAAAAAACTGTTTCAGTGATTATACTTAGGTACCTATAGCTATCATGGCACCACAGGCTGATTACAGTGGTTAGCCGGGTGGGTGGTAGAAATAATAATGAACGTGTAAGATGTCTGATGAAAAGACGCAAAAGGATATTATTATACATAAAAAAAAAAGAAATACACACGGCTATCTGGGTGAATAAAAAGATGAGGTAGGGAGGGTCCTTTGTATCGAGAATAAATTCGAAACGGGAAATAATTACACGACGAGCGCCGCGGGACGTTATCACTGAAAACCAGATTTAGGCGAAGAAGACGACCTGACGAAGATGTAGAGTGTTCATCTTATACCATTCAACATATTATCCCACCCAGTACCCTCGACGAATTAGCTCTGGTCTTTTGCACAACAGTGTGTGTCGCCAGTTTGCCACCAATGTCTAGGGTGTACCTTTGCACACGCAGTACGTGAACAATCGAAACCCAACTCCGACGAATGTTATTATGACGTGTAAACGCGTTTATTGTTCGTGAACCTATAATAACAGTAAGTAATAGTATAAATGACAAAGACGACGACGTGGCAAGATGAACGTTTAGTGGGTAATTATGTTGACTACAATATTATAGTCAGTGCACATTGAGAAATTGTTCGTTTAAAATTTAGAATTGGTTTGCCCACTGATAGAAGTAACCACTCGATTGCGCTCTAACATTATAGAGTTCACCAATCGTTTGTGCTATAATATACTACGCGTTTATATGAACAAAGATTAGAAGACATAATATATACCGTTTACTTTATTATTGGTTATTAGCTATTACTTATTACCTACCGATAGATAATTGTTCAAACAGTTAAATAAAAAATGTAAATCGATGACTATACAAATATAGCGTGTACAACAATATTATCATTAGTCTAAAAAACGAATAAAATAACAGTGAATATTCTGTGGACAAAGTACCAATACATAAAGCTGATATAACTTTAAGTTCTTTTAAGTGAAAGTCCGATGAAGAAATTCATACAAAAACTATCAGACGAGATTTACTATTAATACCAGATTGCCATTATATTGTGGTGACATTCATAGTTCTAAGTCAATACAATAATATAAGTTGGAAGAAAAATATAAGAGTACTTAGAAGTTTAGTTTCTGAGCGCAAACGAGTTGGTAGTCGTACTAACTTACCGGAAAAGTAATATTACAACACATATGAATTCAATACTTTATATAGTGCAGTAGAAATGTTAATTTATTCATTCAACTCGATAGTATTAGCCGTGAATTGGTCTATTGAATGATGGGGATATCTACACGTGGATGTACATGCATTTTTTGCTAACTATTTGCATCGGTATGAAATGCATCCAACGGAATTAGGAGGGGAGGGGCAAATTTGATAACACTGGCAGGTGTACTAGCAGGTGTCGCTGGAAACACGCGTGTTATTGTGCCAGTCGCATCGATTTAATATTCCGAATTGGTCGCCGGAACAACAACACAACGAACAGCCGAGGTCCCGGATATCCTCCCCGAAATGTATATAATATCTCGAGAGTTCCTTCGTTTTTACCGCCGCCGCTTATCGTCCACTTGCGTATGGCACACACGTATTTATGTACATGGTAATGATATGCGGCGTGCATTTTCGACGACGAAAAGTTTGACCACGTTTTGTGCGACGAGGGTTTGCACTGTGTAGGTGTCAATATTATATTATATACGCTTACCCCTCTCGCACACAATAATAACATGTTTGCCGTGAGATAAGACCTGCAGCCGTTTGAAACCCGCAGAGATGCATCGAAATTTACCCTATGATCCGACTTTATTATTTACTCTGCGATCCCGCAGAGTTATCCGAAACCGGTGGAATACAAAAAAGATAGGAAATTAGGTAATGTAAATTGTATAGGAGAGGGAGAACGTCGCTATGCTACATATTGTGTGAGTACAATGATCAATCGGCGTAAAATAAGGGTGCTTGTTCGAAAACTGCGTGGTACTTTTACCAAGCATCTCCCAGCACTCATCGGGGTGGCTAAGGGGTCGGTACTGTACTGCACTTAACCACTGTATACAAGTCACTTATTGATACTTGATAATACGGACTTGAAAGCAAGTAGATGATAATAATATACAGAGCGATCCGAAAGCACTCGTTCACCTTAGTTCTTATTGGTTTTAATATTAAAATGTCTGCGTAGTTAGTCGTTTGTATATTGCAATTTATATTATTATGTATACAATTATCGCTTGCACTGCATTTTTTCCATACAATATTATACCATCTTATTATAGCACGAGTTACTGACTTGATAAAATTTATTTTAATCGTTATTGATTGGCCTTTAACGATCCGCACACAGACGTTGAATATATTATGTCGCTGCAGTCTGCATGTTTTGTGTAACGCATCTACAGTGATTGAAAATGTCACAATGTATAATGTATAGGTATATAATTTAAAAATATTTCATCGTGCAACGATTATAAGAACTTATTTTATTGAAATAATAATTAAATAATTTGGATTGAACAAGATAAATAAAGAAGAATCAGTTGTAAATGCCAATAGAACATAAAATATAATCATAATATCAAAAAAAAAAAAAAACAATGGAAACTTTCAATTATGACTAAATGTATTATTTACCTATTAATAATATGGCTGGGGAGGCAAATTTAAAAATTTCCGTTTTTACATACTACATCTATTAGGTATATATACCTACCTAATATTTGTGACTAATTAATATTTATAAATCCATTACCTACCTAATATTACGTATAGCTGATATTCATGTGAAAATCAGAAGTTTGTATCTCCGCAAAAAACTTCTTGAGTAGTTTAAAAAATCTCGAGAATTTGAAAATATGGTCAAAATAAGTACATATTATATTATAGAATATAATATCTAGATTTAATAAATACTCTGATTTTGAATAAGTGCATTATTGAAGAAGATAAAGGGCGTGAGCATTCTTGACGAATCACTCTGTACCTAAATCTATACTATAAAAAAAATATATATAATATATTATTATCATATTATTATTGTTATATTATGCCTCTTATTATTGTTGGCCACCCGTTTCTTTTGTCATTCAAACTAAAACTCGTTACGGTAATTCCGGGCGAGCATTTAATAAAGCGCTCGGAAACGAATCGTTCGCTGCGTTCGCCGTTATTACGCACCGTGAATGGGGAATGCCATTCGTCCGTGACGGGGAGAAATCTTTTGAAACTCGTCCACGGAGCAGTGTTGTGAGATATTCGACAAAAGATAGAAAAAAAAGTCCATCGCGTTAAGAAAATAATACATCAAATCCCATGGCGATCATCAAAATCGCATTTGGAGTTTCACTGCAGAGCATTATAATACAGGTATACATAATATATTATAGAACCTATACTGTAATCGAATACCGTAGTTGTGTGAATGCGCTATATTATATTATTATCATAAATTAGGAAATCTGTGTACAATCATACGAATTATATATTAATATATTATGTAGTGAGCGGAATAATTAGTTAAACACGAGGGTACGATAATGGATAATATAATTATCGCACGTGGTCTCCGGTGTGAATGCGACCGTCGTTGCGGTACATAATATTATACGTACATGTACGTACAACCTATATGGTTTACGTAGAATGTGTATGTTTCTTTAAAAAATTGCATTTCTTCAAATTTCTATTTTTGGAACTTTTACGTGTGCACTTAAAAATACAATATTATTTTTAAGATACTTTGTACTACCTATTTAATGAATTTCGTGTAGTAACGATAAGAATTTTTTTAAGACATGTAAATCAGTAAATAAGTGTTTTTCAATGTATTTTTGAAACATGCAATCTTATAGTTGTATAAAACTTAAAACATATATAAACAAAAAAGAATTGGTAATAACTATAAAGCTAGAAGTATCTGGTTCTGGAATTCTTATGTTACTAGTTAAAGTAGAAGTATCTGATTTTATATTTCCTTTCAACCACTTTTCCATTTTAAACTTAAAATAATATTTAACACCACACGTCCATACGATACGCACTATAGCGAGCACTACGCGACTGTACGACTGTACTGCTAAGTCGCTAAGAAATTACAATGTAATCTACAATGATATCATCATTTTCGATAGTTTAATAGATTATTATTATTGTTATTATACTTTAATCAGTAATCTAATAACTCTAATATAAGATAAACTTTCCCGATGTAATAAATAATGATTAATCATATGGACGGTTATAATATAATGTATACGTTATTACGTTATAATGTTATATTTATATAATAACTAAATAATCGAAAATATTTTAAATTAAATAAATATTTCAAGGCCCCCCAGTCATATAGCCACGGCCTCCAGGTTGAGAAGCACTGCTCCACGTGAGTGTGCATCTAGCGACCGACTACCCAGTAATTAGTAAAAAGGTCGCAAGGACATGGTGACGGAGCGACTAGAGATTATTGTATAATATACTTTTTTTTTATAGATATAGGGTTGTAGGAGTTCTAAAATGAGTAGGTATAGATATGAAAAATAGACGGACTAGAAAAAAAATTATGTTACGCGATTAATAATGTGATTAATAAAAAACAAAATATGATACCAGTATTATACTACCATGTCTTGTTATTAATCTTACCATTCAGCCGAATTAGCCCGTTCACCGGTAAATAAACAATAATAAATAATAACCATAGGCCGAGGCAGTGGCGTAATTTGGTTAACATTTTTGGTGTTGCAAAAAAAAAACTTTAAAATTAAATAAATAAGTGTATTCAACAAGTGTTATTATTTATTTATATTATAATTTGCAATATTTTTTAATTTTAAACTTAATTTTCGGCTAATCACAGAA
>NC_042494.1:60065526-60066716 GCF_005508785.2 Acyrthosiphon pisum
TTTTAATTCAGTGGTATCAACCGCTGATATGCTACCTGTGATCTAGTATTAGTATTATTTATATTTATATTGTATTAAATACTGTGAATGTAGGAAAGGGGGGGGGTATTACGAACTTGAATATTTTTTGGTGTTGCAAAACGATACCTTTGCAACACCTGAAAATTGTTTGGTGTTGCAAGTGCGACACTTGCAACACCTCAATTACGCCACTGGCCGAGGACGCAACGAGACATAAACGTCGATTACAATAATAGTATTATAGCTGGATAACAGGCGTAGTCGACATTATTTTCATCTCGTATTGTCATCCCGATACAAATATCCAAGCCTCGTTGCGGTGACAGAAATAATAGTAATTAAAATGGGATTTTGAAAATAATAATACTAATAATGGTAGTAATACCGGTGTGACTGGAAAACGATACCTCCAGATAATTATACACCCCCCTCCCATCCCAGGATTGATAATTATACCGCGCCATATGGGCAGAAAAATGTAATGAATATGGTTACCACATTGTTAGTTTCATCAATGATAATAATATAATAATAGGTACGTCTGTGGCGACTGGTGACCGACCGCCTCAGCATTAACCGTCAGTCAGCGGTCGACGCCGTGGGAAAGAGTTTCCGAGTGACTACTCCATGGATTTGTTGGTGACTTCAAAAAGAAAAAAAGATAATTAATAAAAAAAAAGACGTGTTAGTCCTTATGCGGCGTTATATATTATTATGAAACAGGTAGAAAAATAAACGAGAAGAATGCGATTTACGAAAAACAATGAATGATAACGACTGAGGCTCAATTGACTGTTTTGTGCATTATTTATTATAACAATAATAACACATAAAGCTAGTATATAATAATATTTTATTATAGTGTTGAATTACAATGTTGTAGTGTATGATTATTTTTTCAAATGTTGATATAATTAAATACAAATTTGAATATGAGCATTATTTTAGTTATTAACAATATTGTAATTTATGGATATAAAAACATTTCATGCATGTTCAAACTTGTTTAAATAATATAAATATAACTAGAGTAAGTACTTAACTATTAGTTATAATTTGATATTTTACGCAAAATCATTATTAAGAGGACGCTACACCCGCATTTGTTGTCTCCGTCTTACAAACGCGTAACATAGCAAATTTACGCTCAGCAGTTCACGTTTTATGCC
>NC_042494.1:60073119-60093351 GCF_005508785.2 Acyrthosiphon pisum
CGTCCTCTTTAAGAATATTTATCCTTAGTTTTAACATAATTATTATATTTGAATAACTCAGAAACCATTTAAAATTTTGATTTAGATAACGTTGCGTGAAATGCGTAACTCCTCTAGGGCATGTTGTACTTTGTAGCTAAATATTTATTATTCATATTGTAATATTTTCGATCTTATGAAAAAGAACAATTATATATTGGTAGATATGCTTGAGCAGAAAATCTAATTTAAACTCGTCTAGGATAAATATGAAAGTTCACTGCAAGTTTAGAAAGTAAAACGTTATCAAATTAATTAAATAGCAACTCCGCAACAACAGTGTAAAACTTTACAGGGATAGTGTTTTCACTAATTGTTATGTTATTTTAGAATTAAGATAAAATCTATATCCGTGATTGGGAGTTTCTTGGAACTTGGGACAGATTTGAAAGTATTAATCTCCTCTGGTCGAATAAATTTAAATCAGCTTATCAATTTGGTTAAAGAAAAATACAGTAAAAGTTTGATTTTATAATTATTATATTGTAAACCTGGAAATTAACTGTAAAATACTTTAATGTGATGCGTTACCGGGCGTAGATCATAAGACGTATTCCATTCGGGTCCAGTTTTTCATAAACGGCTTCCGTTTTACGAACAGGTAAAATCCCAAACAGCTCCAGTCTTTTACAACACATTTTCCTTCCCACTTCATACATACTTTTGACTTAGGACTGTCTCAAAAGAGGTGTGGTTAAAAATATGTTAGTGTATTTTTTAAGGTTATATTCCAAATAAATTTTAAAAATTGTATAAAAAATCATTTATTGTGAATTAAATGTTGTTAAAAAAATATTACATTTTTAGCGTTAAATAATAGAAAATATCGTAAAAAAATTTATGTTTATGCAAAAACTAAAAGTATAAAAAAAATCATACACTGGGTAAATTTTTAAAGCATAATTTTTTTATATAATCCATAGGTGTTATTTCATTCGATGAAAATTCGTCAATAATGTTTCCAATGAGTCCCTGTTTTTTTTTCAATTTAGGAATGATTATAATTGATATATATATATATATTTACAAACATAGATAATATAGATAACATAGATTTTTGGAATTTAAATTTAAATTATACAACGGTATACGGTATATCGGTACATCGACCTTATATCAGTATACCGGTATTATCGTTATTCGTTTGGAAATTTACCTGTCCGTAATACCTTTTTCGACAGGAGCCGTTTGGGAATAAGCGAACAATGGACGGGAGCCGTTTGGGATGCACCGGTAACATCATCTCACGTGGAGTATCTCGTCCTATACACAACCTTTTTAAACATTAATCGCTTATAAACTATAGGTTCAATATTTGATAGTTATTAACTGTAACTTAAAATGGTAAATAGACGCGGATCATCTATAGGTAGTTAGTACGAAATTCGTTAATTATGTATGGAGAAATTATTGAAAAAAAAATTTAGGTTAACTTTTAACTTAAAACTTTATCTGTGTCAAAGTGTTTCAATTTTTTCGATAGCACTAACCAATAGTTTTTAATAATTAAATGAAAAAAGCCAAAAAAACCTAATTTTCTCAAATCGATAACTTTAAATGCAAATATGTTATAAAAATAATAAAAACACTACGACACCTATCAAGTTTTTACATAAAGGTAATATTTCCTACGTTGTAGAATGATGATAAATCTAAATACAGAGTGATTAAAATTGTTTAGTGAAAAACAGTTTTTGCTATGTTGTAAATTTTTACGGATACAACACATAGACGGAGACCTCAATAACCTGCAAAGAATTGAAAAGCATATTTTGCAAATATATATTATATTTTTTTAAGTGATACATCTAATGACACGCTTATTATATGCGATGATATAAAATCGGTTACCCGGTTAGGTGAATACAGTTCTCTCCACTCGTCGCCACGTGCTCCCCTCTCTCTACCTATATTAAACACATCCCTCTCTATACACTATACACTCACCACTTGAATGGTGTGTATATGTGTATCGTTTCCTCTTTACTATACATACTCACCGCGGCTTTGTGTATATATCGGCATATCGGAGTGAATTTAAAAAAAACAGAGAGTTGTTTCGAGTTTGATGTCGCTTAAGTGCTTATTAATTTGTTAATTTCAAATATGACTGGCAGTGAAAATATAAAATAATATTACAACTAAATGCACCACGCGTCTTGTAAAAAATGAACCAAAAGGATAAAAAATAAAAATGATTATAAAATAATATTCTGTCATTTTTCCAAGAAGTGTGTGTGTCAACAGTGTTGTTGTCACGATCCTCTGTTGAATGTCTGCATGATCTCTTGTATAATATATGTTGACGTTGGTTTTCTAGAAGATACCAAGCAGCTTCTTGACTTTTAATCTCTACATAGCTTAAAATATTAAGGTCATTAAAAAAGTTATATTCCTTAAACATTAATTTCGATTCGAAACGCTTGTAACGGTTCATTATTTTTTTAAGGATATTTTATTATTTTCCAGAAGCAGACATGTGACATGTCCCTCTCTTATCCCTCCTCTTTAATTGGCACACATGGGTGTGATGATATATATAACTATTTTGTTTTTTAGGTTCAATTTTTTTATTACCAAACACTTCTCAAACTTTGAATAGGTATTTAAGTAGGTATTTCTAAGCTTTGTAATACATATTTTAAACATATTTATATAATGTACCAATACCTATTGAAGTTTTAAAAAATATATTACCTATTGGGAAATTATAACTATATATAATATTCATATTTTAATGTATAAGGATATTATGATAAACCAATCAAAACTAATTGAAGAATATAGTAGGGAATTGTTAATAGTAACAACGATTATTTGGGCAAAATTCAAATAAAGTTTATTTCACATTACATACTATTATTTACCTATATATTATTATAATTTCAAAAAGTTCACAACATTAATTGCGCGCATTTGCATGAACAAACTCTGGTTAGATAATATAAGTTTCAAGTTTTATTTTTTAACTGGGTATGTATTATACCTAGGTACTTTTTATTTAGGTACTTAGAAATATATTATACCTACACGTATGTATACCTACGTGTTAGGTATATTATATCTTATAAATAATAGCTGGTACCTATTACAAAATATAATTTTTAATTTCTTCTAATTATTAAAAGAAATCGCACATTTATAAATAAAAATATATCTTAAAATAAATTACGATTTAAAGTTGATTCCAGCATATTAAACATATATTAACGCGATATATTATATAGTTTAATTTTCAGTTTGATAATTATAGATTATGATTTATGATTATTAAATAGATCATTATCGTAACGACATGTATTTACTAGGTACCTTTAGTCAATTTACTATATATTATATTTTATAGATCATTATCGTTACAATAAAAGTTACAAGTATGTCGAAAATAAAAGGAAGACTGTAAGTGAGTATAAAATGTATGCATTTTATATTGTGATTGATTTTTGTCACGCGTTCCAGACACGAAGTTGAAAATAGGTTCGAAAGATAATGTGAATTTGGAATGCAAAATTTTTAAATGCTTGAAATCGCACAAACATGTATTGGGCATAACCTAGAGGTTAGAAGTGCAATACATGTGTTAAGGATAGAGCAGATATTGACCGTATAGAATTTTAAAATGTATAGGTAAATTAATTATAATAATATAGAGCAATATACAATTATACTTCGATGCACATAATAAAATATGTCCTTCCGGTTTAGCGGCATCAGCGATGTGATAGCAGGGGTTGATGTCTGCAAACCATGTCGGCTCTTGCGTGGTGTCAGATTTCGGAGTTGTGGTTATAGTAATAAGTAATAACCGTTAGCACATACGGTTTTCATTCGTCCGCGGAAATGTTATTTTCAGGAGAATTGAATGTCAATTCACTAGAAAGAAGTCGCCAGCCTTTGACAGTAGGTAGCCAAAGTTGTGGAGATGACGGTAAGAGTTTACTTGAGTCGGTAATTTTGCCAAAATAAAAACAAGATATATTTATACGTTTGCGTACAGATTTTAGGCGGATGTATTTTAGCTTTATCTCCATGTAAAATGTAAAGTTAACGATTTTGCATATCGACGAATTTCATTTGGAATTCAAAATGAATAAGATATACTTATTCGATTCAAGACATACCATTTTAAATACAGAATTATATTTGCATATTTTAGACGTTAGTGTACATAAATACATATAACTTTTTTTACTGCATTTTTGTTTGAATTTTATACCAGGGATACTAAGGTTAGGTATATGATATTTTGATACATAAAGTTTATTTTCGATAGACAATTCAAGAAAATAATTTGTTTTTGAATCTTATTTTTCATAACATGAATTTATTTATATTGTTAAAATATACATTTTTAATAATGTACGAAAATGATTGATGTGTTCATCCTAAAACTTCGAGTAGTAATTATTGTGACTTAGTTTTGTATAATATAGTAAATACTTACTGTAATTTGTGACAATATTAGTTTAAGTGTATAAAGCATGAATATTTCAAGTTTTTTTCTGCATTAAATTCATAAGCCTGTTAATGATTTAATAAATTCTATTTCACTATCTGTGTTCTTTAAACAACCAAAGACTTATATTTACGGGATATATAGACGTAAAGAAAAGTGTTCTACATGTTATATCCAAAACTCTAAATAGAAAACAATCAGTATTAGGATAAACTATATTACAATTATTATAATATCATCTGTATTATCTCGTCTTCTAAACTTATCTGACTTCTCGACTTTAAACCCTCTATGGGTATAGGTGTATAACTACCCATTCCATCCTTTTCCACCATGCAATTATATTATGTGTATAGTCACTGTTTATAACGTTATAGTATTCAATTTATATGCGCATTGTCTTTAGTTTTCAATTAGTGTAACACATATTCAATCTGTACCTGAATAGCTGAATCAATGATTGTCAGAGCGTCAATAAATTTAAATACATAATTAAATAAAATGTAAAAAAAATAAACAAAAAATTCACAAAAGTTGGAAACACAAAGACTCACTGTGTATTTGTTGGGAGAGGGGATGCAGAAATGTTAAATAATATAATATTTATTACGTAAAATTAAGTTAATTATTAAACTCGTTTACTTATTTAACTATTTACCACCTATTTGAATGGACATGAGTAAATTAGTCAAACGTATAATATGCATCTTAAGTTCAAAAATGAGAAATATTTTTACGAAAATCTCGTTCGTGCTTTATATTTGGAAATACGAAAATCAGAAAATTATTCATTATTATATTTTTTTAGCATCATCACTTACAAATAGCGAAAATATCTATACTAGTTTTTAAATATTATATAATTTATGTTTTTTTTGCAGTCCAATCCATTAAGGCAGTGAACTTTGGAAAGAGTTGTTCCAGCATACTATTATTAAGGATGTGATCAAATTGGAAATTATGGTCAATATTACAGTCAATCAAAAAGTATTTACATTACGCATCGTCTGAAAATAAATGGAGCTAATGTCAACTAATAGGCAGAAATATGTAATCATAATATTATTATTACCTTGGGTCAATATCTAATATAATATTTAATATACCGATATTATGCTACGATGCTTCTCGAGCGGAGAGCTTCTGATAAGAATAGATTCGGTGCATTATTGTTATATAAATGAACAAATTAAAATTAACGATTTCGTTATGGGCGTAATAATATCCTTTTGTATTTTTTTCGACAACGTTCAATTTAAGTTTTTGTTTTAATATAATATTGTTGACGCTAATGATTGTATCAACCCACGCTATTGTAGTATAATATACATAATAATCGGACGTGGCATTTTGTTTACAAAACAGAACACTATTTAAGATGGTAAGAATTTTTTTTTTTTTAAATTCCAACTCTAACTTGGACGAGAAGTAACAACAAACTTACCGGGAAAGTCACTTGTCTGTATAATATTATTTAGGTGTCGAGTGTGCATCGTCATTGAGTACTGAGTAGGTCAATGTAATGAATGTGTTATATTTTAATTCGATTGTAAATCGTTGAATAAGTACGATCAAAAACAATACCGACCGGGTACGGTGACGTTAGTCAGCCTCGGGCATAAGGAAGTACCTATTCAACACATTTTTCTCAAAAATAAATCACGTAATATAATATAAGACTATAAGAGCTTATCATATTTACTATGGGAGCCTGGTGTAGCGGGGTCGTTGGCTGCATTTAAGCATTATTCGGCATCGCAGACTCCTGGATGGGTGACCAACCTGGTTTTCGCGAAAAATCCTTGCCCCACATAAAAACGCGCATTCCAACCGTAACTCCTACACAAACCTAATAGTCCACTTTGCCGAAGGTTTGCTTGCGGACGAAAATTTGCTATGTTGTACGTTTGTAAGACGGAGAAAACACATGCGTGTACCACGTCCTCCCAAAGCAGACGTAAATTCAATATTGTTAAGATTGTTATTCTTCTATATGTACCTATTTACGTAAAAAATCATTGTTATTGTGTTCATAAGTATTTGATTTTTTTTAAAAATATTTGTAGAAATTATTATATATTATAACATTATAATAATTATTGTAATAGTAATAAAATATATTTATAATATATATAATAAGACTTAACACTGGAATTTGTTGTCTCCGTGATACAAGTGCATAGCATACCAAATTTACGATAAGCAGATCACGTTTAGCTCCATTAGTTTAAAAATTAGAATGAATAGACCTATTATGAAACATAATTGAAAGAACATTATCTCTGTTCGTATTTTGGTTTTTTACGATAGTTGAATTGTTTAGCAAGTTCTGCGTATATAATGTAGCGTAAATTAAAAATGATCATAACTCACTTTAAAACTGAATGATTGTAAAAAACAAACATTCGAACATAGATAATTTTCTTACAATCAAGTTTCATATAGGTCGATTCGCTATAATTTTTAAACTAATGGAGCTAAAAGAGATTTGCTGAGTGTAATTTCGCTATGTTACGCGCTTGTAAGATGGAGACAACACATGCGGGTGTGGCGTCCTCTTAAGTAAAAATAGCTTAAAATTAGTCCTAATATTTTTAAATGTCATTGAGTATAAAAAATATTTATTCCAACAAAAGTGAAATGTTTCAGATTTTTCAGATTAATATTGTTTGAACAACACATAATAACAAAAACCGTTATTTTTGCTTGTCAATATCCAGTGTCGAAAACATTTTATCATTAATCACTCATAATAAAAGTTTTGTGTTAACAAACTTTTTTTATATATTCGGATTAAAAAAAATGTGCGCAATTGGGTACCACTCTGTTGTATATTAGGTGTTGTGTGGCCGTGTGGGATACTATACTATAATGGAACAGTTAAATTTTAATTCAATGATATAAAATCATTGGAGACGAAAAACGATTTTGACCAAAGATCAAGTCTGTCAGTCTATATTATTCTAAAGTATATTTTATGATATTATTGTTCTTAAAGTAATTTATTTTAATATTAGTAAGTAAAACTAGGTAGGATAATTAGGTAGAATTAATTTTAGCTCAAAAGAATTCATTCGATATAATATAAGAGTTTCAATTAACACAAGGTATAAATAATATTTTAAAACTATAACAAAATAACTAAAATCGTTATTTTTTCTTAAAATATTTAATTTTTTCCAAATTTGAAATTAAAATGTCTATAAAAATAACTGTAAGTGTATATATTTGGAAGTTAAATTTTAGTTTTCTTGAGATATCTAATTTTCGATTTCCAATCCTTAGCTATAATAATTGTTGATTTTATACATTTTAATTACAAAATAATTATCAAATTCTATTTGGCGAAGGCAATGACTGCAAATAAATCAGTATAATATTGTCCCTATATAAGAAAGAAATTTGAAAAACAAACAATTAATGTAAAAGTTAAAAGATATAATAACTTAAATCGTACACTTAGGTTGTACAATCGTCTACCTACATTTTAATTTTTAAATATCAATTATACTGTGAGTAGGTTATTAAAAATAAAAATTATATCAAATAATTGAATTTCTACGAAAAAAAAAAAAACAATGTAAATACAATAGGATGGCGGATACAAAACAAATAATGTAGGTAATAAACGTTGCGTAATGCAGTTTGCACCCTATACATGAAATACATTTTAGTATTGTTATTTGTTTCTATAGCATTGCAACTAAATTTATAACATAATTAATACGATTTGATTGCTTTCTGGACTGTTATATTATAGACGATAATTATTATTCACCAAATTTAATTAAGTGACAATAATAAATACACGATGGTTACGTCTGGCCTAATAGAAACCATTTTCTAACGTTTTGAACCATAAATAAACTAATATATCAACAAGTTTTATGTGTATAGTAAACTTATAACTAATAAAATACCAATGGCATGCTAAAATTTGTTAAAAAATATTGTAAAATATTTTTTTACATGTGTGGGACTGGGATAACGTCACTTTCCTTCGTTTTATTTATAAATAACATGTGAATAAGGGTTGTAAAAATGTTTGATAATGACAAGCTAAATATTGTCATTGCTTTTTTTGCTTTGGTAATACATTCATGAAAAAAGGGAAGAGAGATAGAGCCTTAGAGGGTGTCTTTTATGACTACGCAACCAACAATATCAAAATTTACCGAATTGTGATCCATTGATAAACATTTTCTCGGTAAATGACCAGAAATAAATATCCGCAAACTATACATCGCATTACAATATTATACTCCAATTTTTTTTCCATAAATGTCTTCCAACCATCGTTTTTCCATTTACTATAATATACTTGTGATAAAAAGTTTATAAACGGAAATCGAAAAAGGCTGTTAATGTGACAGCTCGTCTGCGGCCGTCCCTGATTTTTAAGTACGAATTCGCAAAACAATATTCCGTCAGACCGGGAAATTCTATTGACCCGTGTGACTGTTATATTATTACAATTTACAACGAACGAACGAACGAACGCAGTGTGCCAATTTGATTCCAAAATCTCAAAATAAGTCGGTGGCCGTCAGCAATTATATTTTTTTAACGGCCGCGGCGGCGAGAGTGTTTGACAGACAGTTGTAATCGACTTATTATAATGTGTTTATCAACGTTTTTGAGGGGAAACCCTTATCCCCGATCTACACACCGAGTAGATTTAAATACAAATTATGTTTATGTTTCAAAACCCATGAGTATTTTTTTATAATACATAATTACAGGTAGGTATTATCCAAGATTATGATGTTTCGTTTACCCAGAAAATGCCGACAACTCGTGTATATTTCAATAATCTTTTTAATTTTAAATCGCATTATATAAAACCCAGAGAGGTCAAATCCAGAAAAGTTTAAGAGTAGGGATCGGCGTGGTCTGTATTACCACCCCCCCCCCCCTTTCACCGTGAATTTGGTCGCGCACTTTTGTACGGAGATACGGCAGACGTCGAGGAAACGTTTGAGAGCAAGCTAGAACATTCGACGCTTAAACTAAAGTGTCACAGAACGTTTTCGCTCGGTCTCGACGTCACGAACGTATAATATCTATATAATAAATTACTAGAAGGTTAAGGAACGAGAATAATAAAAACACTCAGATTATACAAATGTCCAGAGCAGTAAACAGAATAAAATACATTTGTGTTTTCGCTTCTAAATTTTCATTTTTAATGTACACGATGAACATTTTTTATTTTTATTTTTTAATGCTTAACGCATTTCGTATATTTAATCGTTCCTCTCAGTATGTTTTATTTTCCTGTATATTTATTAGTACATCTCTTAGAGAATACCATGAATGTGTTTGTGTATAATATATTTGCATACACGTATACATATAATAAGTATATTGTGTAGGTAGTTGTTATTTTGTATTTACGGTAGTCGCTGAACTTTAAACATTTTTTTAATGAACATAAATACACATTCTAAACACTGTACATAAAAAATGCATATAAGTTCACACAAGTATTTATATAATATACCTATATACTTTTATACTTTATATTATTTCTTTGAAGAGCCGATAAAACTTGTATACTAACATATTAAATTCTAATAAAGTTATATTTTGCTTTTGTGAAAGGTAATTGTGTGAAGTTTACTAATTCAAAAAAGTTTTGTTTTTATTTAAATATGGTAAAATTGCATTATTTCAAATCATAATATATTTTTTGAGGCGGTTCACAAAGCATGGGTACCTACTCAGTACTCACCCGCATTTGTTCTTTAATAATACATTTATTCAAATATTCTGATTTCTAAATTTTTTAAGTAGGTAAACTTAAGAAAAATATTTTAAATTTCTTAGATTTTTTTGTATAACGTTCAAGCCATTTAAGGAGTATTCTGTGACGATAAACATTTTTTTCCAATGTGAACCAACTTTTTTTACTGCGTACATTTTCAAGAAGATAATTTTTTTTAAAAATATTGTTCTATCTATAGTCTATAACTAGCAATATTAAAATAGTAGTTTCTGAGTTATTAAAATGTATTTACTAAGGTAATAAAAATGGTTGTACAAAAATATATAAACCACCATAATACTATAATAGGTTTGGAAGATACGGGAACTATATAATAATATTATACTTACCATATCTTACAAACATATTATTGATGTCATATTATTCTTAGTACACAACGTTAAATATCCCAAAAACTACTCATTTGAATTTCAATTTAAATACATCGAAAATTTAAAAAAAGTAATTTATATCATTTGAAAAAAGATATAGTATAGATACAGGCGTACTGGTCACTTATTAAATGGTACAATACTGTAAGTCATTGAAAATATATTATGGTCCTTAAGTAATAAATAAGCGCACTTAAAAATATCAAAATTAAATAAAATTTTAAAGAAAATAATGAGGGTGAGTATGCTTGCGATGAATGACCAAATTATTATGATAAGAGGTACAATTACATTTTATTTGACATGCGCTCTTGAAAAGTTTGTTATGTATAGTGAGTATTATTACAACCCGTTCAAGAAAAATAACTGCAGTAATGTCTCAATAAAACATACCTACTCATTATAATACTTAATGATAAATAAAGTGGACAAAAAAATATGATATGTTTATAAATGCTGATTAATTTGGATCAAATATTAAAAATATTGATAATAAAAAAAACTACGTGGTGATTATCAATTTATTTGGTAAAAATAGTGCTATATTGAAACAAGTCAGGTTTACACACATTTATATTTGACTGTATGATTTCAAAAGTAGATAAGCCATAAGTAGATTTATTGTAGCCATAGGCCTTTATAACTATAGTTTACAGGTTTAAGATTGTATGTGATGCCAGTAAATTCATTTAATTATGTGCCTAGTTTGGTTAGTTTTAAAATATTAATAGTAAAATATTATAATAACATTGTATAGTAAAATGTTTTTTAGTAAAATATAGTGTTATATATTATTACGTTATTTTAAAGGCAATAATTTTTTTTTTTTTAACAAAAAAACTCTTTAAATAATATGAGAGAAAAATGAGTAATGTTGTGAGATTTAAAATGTGTTTGTGCACTCAAATACTGTTCTATAAACAAAGGACGCGTGTAAAAGTATTTTTTTTAACGCCTCGCTGCATCGAGTTATCGTCCTACAAACCTTAAAAAGCACCAGTAATGATCATTTTTTATACTTACATTTCTGTTATACATTTTATTAATTTAACAAATAATTCAACTTTGCAGAAATCTCTGTGAAACTAAAAATATTTTATGATAACATCTCATATTATTAATTATTTGGGAGCAATGAAGTAAAATGTGTTGCTTCCGCATTAAACCTACACAGACAATATTATATAATATGTGTTTTCGGACATCCAGGGAATTGTTTTTGCAGTATTACTTAATAACTCATATTTTGTAAGGAATATAGTAACACTTTTATTCATCACTCGAAGATTAATTGTATTTTTTGTATCACATTTGACACTTCAGTTATCTATGGTTAATGCAATTTTTCAGGCTAATCCAACAAGGTCAACAATTTTGCTCTGAAATGTATGGTGGTTTAATTAAACATAAATTATGCGGTCAATCAAAACAAATGTAATAGGTACACTGTCTGATCGATACAAACACTACCATGGTAATGCATTTTACCTTAATAATTACAATATAAATTGGCTATAATTTGATTACAATTTGAATATCAGTACTGCAGACGACTGATGGAATTGCGTACAGTTTCGCTCTTTTTTTCTGATTCACAACGATTGATGTAGGAAAATTGTCAAATATTTTTTTCATCCAACTGGCATAATATATCATTCTAGTCGATTTATTTGTGAGCACCTTCTACTACGATAAATAAAAATTCAACGTATGAACTCGAGTCATGAATAGTTTCACGTTTGCTCGAAGTGTTTGGGCATTGCATAAAGAGTACATCAATATTGTAGGAATTACAATAAAATAAAATTTCTGCTTATTCTTATCGTAATTTAAAAACCAAAAACACGTTAGTCGACTTCTTCAATACCTATATTATATTTTAGTTATAGTTCAAACTTCAAACTTTTAAGTATGTAAAAGATGAATTATTAAAAATAATGAATTGGTAGTGACCTAATTTTTATATGTAACATATTATTTTGTACACCACAGAATAAAGGTAAATATTGAAATATCCTTTTATTTAGCAAATAAAATAAGTATCCTGATATTTTATTACAAGATCTCTTGTTGAAATATTAATTTGAATAATTTTGTATTAAATCACCGACGCCTGAGGGGTTTTTTTTTGGTTTTAAAATTTACCAATCATCGTTTTATTAAATACGCTTATAACAGCATATATGATTTTCAGTTTCAAAGGTTTTGATTTGATTTGGATTGGATGTTCATCTTTTGAAGTAAAATATAATATTATCAATTAACAATAGAATTGCACAAAACGGTTTGAGCAAAAAATAGCGTTTGTGAAAAAAAAAAAAATAAGAAAACTAAATAATAGCACACTTCGTTTTAAAACCAATAACTTTCTTTTTGTGTTCAGACTACTCCAAAATACAAGTAAAATAAAAATGCCTCAGTCAATAGTCACATAAAGTCGAGTATATTATTATATCAATACCAAATTCCAATGAAAAATAAAATTATAATCACCTAATTTTACAAACGCCATAACTGAAAACTATATTTTAAGGATAGTTAGAAAAATAATTAAAACCATTTAAGATTTATCGAAATAAATACAATATTTTACGATACCACAATGTGTGACGTGTGTGACGAACAATTTGAGCCTAAATTGAGTATGGGATGGTGATGACCAACGGTTTGCGACATTGATGCAACAAGGATTCAATTTCAATAGGGAGAATCACGAGATACTAAATTTGAATTTAATTTCCATTTTTTCGGGTGTTTTTTTTTTTTTGGGGGGGGGGGGGGAGGAGTTAAGTTAGGCTTTTGAGTAAAATTTTCCGGAGTTGATTGTTTCCGCCAAAGTTAAAAGATTTGATTTTCATTTCTGCCATATCTGGACATACATAAATTGGGTACATATAGGTACTGTTGTAAAAAATTCAATATGGTTAATAATTTTGGTTTTATACTTATAGTTATTGAAGTAGACGTGTTTATTTAACTTTTTTGAATATTTTATCTTTTTGGTTTTTGGATGTTTAATTTATAACTGTTTTTTTTTTTTTATTATTTATTGTATAATATGTATATACACATTAATTTGAACACTTGAAAGTTGAAATACATTTTTTTTTAATCTACGATACTATAATACTATAATATACTATAATATTATAAAGCTGAAGAGTTTGATTAGTTGAACGTGCTAATCTCAGGAACTATAGCAGTGATGCCCAATCTTTTTCCTTTGGTGGGCCACTTTGGTAAGCAATTATCTTCAAGCGGGCCACAAAGTATAAAAGTACAAAAATAATCTTATATATTGGACTTGTTTTCTTATCTTTTACTGTCTATTGAAAAGATTATGAATTGAGGTACACATCGTAGGTACACCATTAGTTTGATCAGTACGTTATTTTAAGTACACGAGTGATATCGATATTTAATTGTTAAGTTTCCGTATGAAAATGTCAGACAGAAAAAAACGCAAATATAATGATGATTGCCGAATTTTTAATGAAAAATGGTCTGTAAATTATGATGAAACAAACAAAATCGGTTCATAGATCGTGACTTACGGATGAACACCTTCATTCAATTTTGAGGATTGGAACCACTAAACTTCAACCAGATTTTTCATTATTAGTAAAGGAAGTATAAGCTCAAATTTCACATTAAAAATAAGACTAATACATTTTTGTATAGTTTTTAGTCTTATTATTCTCATTATAATTGTATTTTTTGGAATAATTATTTAAACGAATTCATAAGTTTAAATAAAAATAATATATGAAAATAAATAAGTTAAAAATTGTTTCACACATTTTTCAAATTGTTTTTATTTTAGAAAATTCGTAACGGGCCACATAGAATACCTTCGCGGGTTGGGCACCACTGAACTATAGTATACCAGTATACTGGTTCGAATGGAATAATTATTTTTATGTTGGATATTCCATTTATCGAGGAAATCTATAGGCTATATAACATCACGCTATGACCAATAGGAGCCCGGGGAGGTGCTCAAAAAGGGATTTTGAGATTTACGATGGCAATTTCTGTTTATAAATGGTTGCTATCAGTTATAGGAGAAATAGTTAGTAGAAATAGTATTTATTTATTATTGGTTGCCATTGAATAATCGGGAAGATCGAGTACAAACGTGTATCAAATCGAATTTTCGCACATTGTGGCTGAGTTGCCTTAACTGCAGCGAGTTACACCCAAAGAGAGTCGAACAATTACATTTTTTTTAAAGATTTATCATTTTTTACGGCCCATGAAGTGCACGGGTTCAGCTAGTATAGGTATTAATATAATAGGATGTGATTTGTAAAACTGCATATTATGTCGTTGAAATGTGCATGGATTGATTTGCAATTATTGTTTTCTTCATAAACTGGTGGAAACGTACTATTTTCCGAAATATAATTTTCAGAATACCACGAAACAAGAACAATATAAAACCAGAATTATGACCAGTGGTGGATACGATACACCTTTAAGTCTTTAAGTTGTAAATTAAATTATTTAGGTACATTTTATTTACAGATAGTTCATATAGGTAAAAGTGTAAGCTCATATTATGTTAAATATTTAAATGTACTTAATATCTTCCATATATATGTTTCAAGTTCCTATACAAATCATATAAGTATACAATTACGTACTACGTAGAATTAAAAAAAAATATATTTCTGGGGAAGAGAGGTTACAACCTAACCCTCTCTAGTTGCGCCACTGGTTAGCGACCCGACATGTTTAATTCATTCTGATTTCTAAACATTATATACTAGGTAGTGTATCATTATTGTTATTATTTTTTTATAAGGGGTTGAGAAATATACATTATATTTTTAAGTTATAACAGTATTATAATATTATATTAACAGATATATTATTATTATTACAGTTGAAACGTATCTGGTGCTGTCACTAAAAGAAAAACATCATAACTTTTCCGAATGCAGCCAACCAGAAATTTCCTGAGCGAGGGTCCATAATAATGTACCTATGTATAATATGCGTACAGTCGTCGAGCTTCTTGTGCGTTTATACCAATTTATACCGACACCGAATAAAACGTATCACTTTATAATATGAATGTACTCAAATGCGGCTCAGAGTGGGAGGGTTAGGGGCTTCCAGACCACTGACTCGCGTTACTGACGACGCCACGCCGGTGTCATGATTACACGCGAACAATATTATTATGTCATACAATATATTATTATACTATAGGTAGTGTATCAGTCATTATTATGGCGTTTATGATTTGAGGTGGAATTTTTGAGAGCCGCGATATTTATGTATAGGTAGGAATTCGAAACTTGGTCGATGGCGAAACGCGTTTTCGTATTTTAACATTTTTCGTTTTTGGAACCGTCTCAAACCGACGGACCGAATGTAACGTTGCGCGATTGAGCGTACCTACGTCCTGTACGTATATCTATATACTCTGTCGCATATAGATATCGATTATATAATATTGTGAACGTATTTTCAAGGTACGTCGCCTTGATTTTGAATCGTTTTTCAGTCAGACGCACACGGCGCATTTATCGCTATTCAGCTGTATTCTCGCGTCGATAATAATCGTCTGCAATCATTTCGTACCTACTTGGATCTTTTAAACGTTTACGCTTGTTGTACACATATAGGTGCACGAAACATGTATATTTTATTTAAATATTTGCTTTCACAAAATATATTTCATGTTTATTTTTGTACCATTGTACAAATGGTCGTATCCGCCATATCATTATAGATTAATAATAAGTAAAACAAAATGCATCAAATCGCTAATAGTGGTACTATTAACGACTGTCACTATGTAATATTTAAATGTTTCTTTCAGCCATATCTACCTTTTTTTGACGTCATGTCCACCTTTTCTGAATAAAACGAATGGACGTTTAGTCAAATTAGTGGTTGTGTCTGTTTGAAGTTTGAGATTCGGTTAGAATTAACGATAAGTCCCAATATTTTAAATTCACGCGAAAAATACTGTTATAATATACCTAATAGATCATCATGGCACGTAACTACAAAAAAATTAATATCGACCAGCCTTCTTATTTTCGTCAAAAAAACGTGTACAATAAGTATCTTGCACGCTATTAATTGTTTACATAAGTTACATTTCAGATCATTAAATTATTGCATTTACTATTTTTACGAGACAACAGTAATTACTATCAATTAATGCATAACTTAAAGATTTAAGCTTTAAATTGTATTATATAGTTATTAAATAATTGTATAGCTCATTCATTTATTTTAGGTTCGTTTAGTGTATAGGTAATTTGTTATTTACATTTAGGCGTCTATTTTGAATATTATTATCTGAAGTTTCTTCATACTTTGTTACATATAAAAATATTTGTAGGAGGCAGGTATAATTGTATATTATAAAAAAAAAAATAGCACGTCATATATGTAATTGATTTATGGTATATTTTTAATCCAAATATTAAAATCACCGGTGCAGAAATAACGGAAACCATAAGTTCTAAGGTTACTTACAGCACTTTTAAATATGCGCATTTAATAAGTACTCAAATTTTAAACTTTACATAAAATAAACTAATTATGGATATTATTATAATTTTAGTATTACAGTTAAAAACTTAAAAACTTCACTTTATATTTTCATTATGGTCGTTTAATGACCGTGGCCTATTAGTGGTCACAGCCCACGGGGCATAATAATGGTAGACATCCAGTCCATGTATCTGTACTAGATTACGGATCTTCCATAATTTTTTTTTTAAATATGAGTATTGACCGTAAATTAATCTATGAAAATAGAAGTAAACACCGAAAATGTATCTACTAAAATCCAGGTAATAAAAAAAGTGGACTTACCTTATTATGTACAATACTCTACCTTATTAATTATTTCTGAACCGATTGGTGGTTTTTAAGTTCAAGTTTATTCAATGTATCAAAATTACTTTGTTTTTCTGTCCATTTAAATATAATCAGCGCAGCTTAAGCTTAACCAATGAAAATAATATTTAAAAGGAAAAATTTGTTTTTTGGCTCTCCTGGAAAATTGTGATTATGGCTGATTGCCTATTGCCGTCGATTAATAACAGTACTTTACTCTGATTGTGTGTAATTATATTTTTAACAATATAATGATTGACTATATAGTTTTAGAATGGAATTTTCGCGTCTAGCCTCTGAAATATGCTTGTATAAACAATAATATTCACTCTTGATTCAATATTTGGAAAATCCCAGCGATGAAAAATAGTGAAGATGTTATTTTATTTTTGTATTCAAAGTTAGCGAATTAGTGTTTTACATTAAAAACATTATCGTGTATGACTGAAAAATATACTCGTATACTTAGTTACGGACGTTTAATCTTTAAGGGTTTTGCATAATATATACCTACAGTATATTAATACGTAAGATATTTGTATAACGTTTTTTTTCTCGGAAAAATACCGTCGATTCTACATAGGCCTCCATAAGCTCTAAATAATAATGAAATAATAATGACAATTAACTCGGATGTGTATGTTTGTTTTTCTTTTTACATATTATGCAGTAAGCATTTTAATACAATTGAATTAACGCGCTAAATTCGTTCTTTTAAAAAAAAATTTAATAATAAACGAAAATGAGATGCTTTTCGCTTGGTTTCCCACATTTCCAACAGTAAATAGTTGATTTTTCGTTCATACAAATTTGATATATGGTACAAAGTTAAATAACTACATAAATTATATAATAAACCCAGTACAATTTGTAGGTACAGTGTGTATATAATTTTTTTATAAATTGTTTTTATTATAAATTATTTACAATCTATATACAATACAATGAGTAAAATGAGTAAATTTGATAGATGGTTACTAACAAGAGGTTGTGTTTATGGGCAGGCACTCGGCAGTGTCATTAGACCAAGGCACATTTTAGGTATAACTTATTGTTTTTCTGGTCAGGTGGCACTGCTGGGAGCCTTCCTATTAATGTTATTTTATGTCTAATGTTCTTTTATCACCACACTTACTTATTATACCTTGTTTGTTGTATAGATTGTAAATATAATTTTTAAAATAAAAAAAAAAACCCATTTATTTTTTATTTATTTTTTATTGTAGTAGGTTCCAGGCCACTGTTTTTTGGGTCTTGTACGTACATTATCGGGAAATGAGATGGAGGATAGTAGTTTGATTAATGGGTTGCTGTGAGATTTTAAGTTAGTATTCAATTGAATGTAATATAATTTTGCTTATCGATTAATGATAGGCATTTTTAGGTCTTTATGAAGATAATTTTTTGTGAAATACCAAAAAGAAGACGTTAGCATATGGATTAAAACGCCTGAAGCATTTTAGTATTGAGTGGCTTTGTAGAACCCTATAAGACCATAACAGAAAATTGTATGTCCAAACCGGCCGAATTATTGCATTACATGGTAAGTTTATTGGATAGTGAGAGTTTGGATTTCAAAAGTGGTCTTAGGAGGTTAAGTTTAGAGTTTTACTCTCATGTTTTATGTGTGGCCTCCGAATATAACAATAAAAAAATACATCGATGGTGGTGAGACGTGGAATTGTGAAAAATTATAATATCGTAAATGTGACGGAGATATGTGTTAAATATTTTTAAATTTTAATAATATGTTTTCGACGCGCTGTATGATAAAACATTATTGTTCTACGAATGAAGGTCTGTTTCGATTTATTCGTGTGATTCGCTGTGGGATGTGTTCTGGATCCACGGATCGCAAACCTAGCCATTGGCCGTGGTAATCAATACGTCGCTCCTACAGTCCAGTGTACGATTTATGGCATCCGACGAAAGTAAACGATTCGTCGGTTTTGTTTTTTTATTTATGCTGAATGTCATGTCGAAGTGGAAAACTCGATGAAAATAAGTAAAATCTTGACGTGATATACTATACTTTTGGGTTGTGAGTCGAATGCCTTAAAAATCCTTGAAATATTCACAGAATTATCATCATTTAAAATTTAAATATATCTAAAAATATGTTAAACGAACTTTAATGCTTTACTTTTAGATATGCTAATAAAGTAATAACAATATTTGTAGTTCAGAAAATATTTTTTAATTAAAATATGATACAATAAATACAATAGAGCGGATTAATCAAGACTTAATATTTTTTTATACAGCTATATTAAATTATATTTAATATAAAATAACTATTGTTGATCCAAAAAAATACCACTACTTCTACATAACTAATATAATTTTCAATAATTGCTTATTAAATATTTAATGGGAAAAAAATAAATTTTATGATTTATTCAAAATTTCCATTTGAAACAATACTATGATATGCGATCAAACAAGTGGCCGCAATAATTGGCTATACAATTATAAATATAATATTATTGTACAAAATAAATACCAAAATTCGTAAAAACAACAAAATATGTTTGCTATAAAAATATTATTGAAACATTTCAAATATCTGAAGTATGTGAAATGAAAATAATGAAACGGTATATTATGGGTTTTGGTTGTAATTCAAAAATTAGGTTACAAAGACATAAAAATCCGTGTAGTAGAAGATTTCTGTGCTCCTTCTTTGGGAAATTATATTATAGAGGTGATTC
>NC_042494.1:60093923-60119860 GCF_005508785.2 Acyrthosiphon pisum
AAATATTCTGCTTTGGAATATAAAATTAAAACCTTATGTTGTCATAACTTAAAAAATTATAAGATTAAAAATATTTAAAAATATAATTTTTTAAGAAAAACGGTGTTTTATAAGCGAATTGAAACTATGTAAAAAAATATTTGCAAAAAAATTTACACTTTTTGAAATAAGGTGTGTAGTTTGATAAAAGAATCACCCGGTATATTAGTATGTAGGTATAATGGTGGATTCATAAGTTCGTCATTATCACTTATAACACAAATCTTGACATTGGTACACAATTTAATGTGCAGTTTTTTTTTTTAAATGTATTAACCGTGGGCTGTTTATAAAATATATGATATGAACGGGAGGGGTTTAAAAACCGATAAGAAACACCCAATGTGTTATGGACGCGTACGTCCGGCTGGCGGTGAATCCGATTACACTGTTACAGTCCGGACTCTGGGCACAATCCTGCGTGTAAAATAAATTCTGCTTCGTAAATTTATAACACCAAAACGTAAAAAAACACTCCATACGCCGAAGTAATCTAATGTATCCCGTATGCCGCTGTATGGGTACCACACTATATCGAAGCCATTAATTTATCTGTTTATAATGCGATTGTACGATATTTTGAGTGTGACGAGGACGCGCTTACCCCCCCCCCCCCCCATTTATCGAGAAATACTACGTGGACCTATGGCTTAATGAAATCGAGATAATAATAATATTATCCTCTAATCGAAACTCATTATATTATTATTATTATCATTAAACTGATGCATTTTCTCCATATTGCCATCGTGTCCTACGCCACCTTGGTCTCCTTTAGCCCCGCGTCAACACTAGTCGTGCGCATGAGGCGAGCCGGTCAAGCCCAGCCTCGACCTAAAACTTTTTAGGGACATGGTAAAACGTGTGTATATATTTTATTTATAAAGCTTGTATTATGATAATATTATGTTCGTGGAGATCATGGAAATTGTATTTGTCGTGAAAGTATAATAAAATCAAAAATATTTGTGTGTACCACTATAGATACATTTTATTAATCTAATAAAAACATTATATTTTTATACAAATACAATAACATGTATGTTGATGTATTAAAAAAAGGGGGCGCTGTCCAAATGTTTGGGCACTATAATTGCCTAAGCTCGACCAGAAATTTAATTCTGCGCACGCCTATGGACTCGACAGTGGATTCGGGTTTCGGCAGTTAACGCATTGCTTTTCCCTCCGACGTGTTATTTTTACTTTTTACTTTAATCGCGTTTCGTTAAAAGACGCGCAACAACAAATCTTCCACGTCCTGCAAATGCAATTTAATGTGTCACAACAAGAATACTCCCTGGTTTGAGAAATTCACGCGTGCACACACACACTCCCACACACATGCGCTATGCGTATAGTCTTAACACAATTGAATGACGAATTAAATTAAGAAAGACGAGAAAAATACGACTCATGTTAAACCGTTTTACGTGCATGCGTAGTGCAATCCGTACAAGAACAAAATAAATACGAAAACTATATAATGAAGACTGTAATAAACTCGTAGAAGTATTAAACATCTTAATCGTCTGTACCCCTCACGATTGTTGTCAAAAACAAAAAAAACGCAGGCTCGTGTCAAATCCGTTCAACCACACTGACGCGTCATTTTGCAAATTACTTCTCTTTCCTTCGTGCGCATGTATCGTATATTAAATATTATTTATTTTGGTCGTAAAAATATATATTTGAAGTAATAATTGTCTATATTACATTACTACGTATAATCAGCGTAAATACGTATAATGTGTTATACCATTCTATATTAATGCATTGTAGGTGCAAATTACGCCAATTATTTGAACTTAACTTGGTGACTTTAAAACACTTGATTAGTAATACACTGCCTTTCAATGATAGTAAATTATATTATTATGTACTAATTATGGCATAGCATTTTTACATTTTTAATTTAAGTCATTTCTGGTCAGGTGGCACTGCTGGGAGCCTTCCTATTAATGTTCTTATGTCACTACACTTACTCATTATACCTTGTTTGTTTTATAGATTATGAATATACTTTTTAAAATAAAAAAATAGCATAGTCGCCAAGCTAAGTTAAACAGACAATTATTTAGCAAACTATAGTCTATTAGAATATATTTTAACATATATCTATAGTTCAAAGACTAAGCTATAAAATTATATCACAACTTTTATAGCAGTTATTTTTATTATACTTAGTGTTTTTTTTTTAACGGAGTTTGGTGGAGTTTTTTTGGGGTATAAATTATTTTTTGTCGATACCTTATTGATATACCCTAAATCATCAATAACTTCCACATTTTTTTCACCTCTTTCGGTGTCGTCTGTTATACCTATAGCTTACATCCCCTTTTTAGGTACATGTAGTAACTATTATACCACTCACCAAAAAAATACATAATAATCTTATGATGTTGCGTTAAATTGTGTAAAATACATTTTCATAAATTAATTTTTTTAATAGATCTATGGTTCTATAGATTCTAATAAATTATTAGTACAGATATAGTATAGATACATTATGGATTATAACATATAAGTACTCGAAAGAATTTGGTAAGTTAAGTTGAGTACTTTTAGCATAATATTAGATCTATAAAAATGAATTGTTAAAAGTTTTAATCAACATAAAAGATAAATTATTATTTATTACACTTAATATCTGTACCTATCTCAGATAGGTTGGGTTTGGTTGGGTTAACCTAAGTATATATATATTTTTTTGTTTCTTTCACATTGCTTTATACAACTCGCTACATTAACTGAAATAGAATTTTAATTTTGTTAATTAATTGTGATTTTTGATGACGAAAATGTAACGTACACAATATACGTACCTATATGTATATATATTTTAGTTAATTATTTTTTAATTAAAAAAGAAAGTACGCGTCTATAGCGGAGATAATAATATATTGTATAGTGAAAGCGTACAAAACTTTTGGACTTTAATAATCGTATTAAAACGAAAATTATTCGTTTTGTGGAACGCAATTTTATCGCATCGTTGCAGTTACCTGTTTAATAATATCGCACATGGTGCACTGAGGTTATATAATATAACTTTGTGACGACATAAGGGTAGGAAAAATATTAACAGACAAATATAATATTCTGGTTTTTATTTTGTTGTAAATTAATTCATCACATCTTACACGTAAATAGTTATTGATAAAACATGTTTTGTAAACTAATCTAAATAGATACGTTTCGTTTGAAGGAGCGACAACAATAATATAATTATTAATATACAATAAATTCATGTACCATCGATTCGAAAGCGTAAAAATGAAAAAAAATGTTAATATAATTATATAATAATATTATGTATATTGTATATGTATCAATAATAATAACAATATATTATTTTACGAATACAATTCACTTAAATCAACTATATAAATATGTAATGTATATTATATAATATTTTATCGTTCAGTTACGATTTAAATATTATCTTTATTTTTCCTCAGAAACACACTTAAAGACAAATTTTCGCAACGTAAAATGTGACGTCGCAATCTTTTGAAGTGTCTTTTTTTAAATGTTTTATTTCAATATACCTTTAGAATTATTACGCTTCGTAAATCGTTCACCGCATACACTGCAGTGAGTACACATCACGTCATACATTAAATTATAATAATATATAATTATTGTAAATATACTTCTAAGGAACGAATTGAATCGATCCCGTTAAATAAATAGTTTTGACAAAAAAAAAAAAAAAACAATATTTACACAAACATAATTATAACTAAATTAATATACATTATACAATGATACATATATTATAAAATATGAACACTGGACATTCATGGTGAAAATTACAACTCATCTGGACCAATATTATTTATACATGAAGATTATTTGATTTTATAAAATTGTTAACTTATAATATTTATTATTTATTTTTGTATTGGTTATCCTTGTCAATGTATATTATTGTTACGCAATCATATTATTATAACTAACACAGGAGTAAACTTGAGGGAGTGAAGGAAAATAACTTCCCACCTCTATAAAAATTAAGCAGGGAAAAACCACCAATTTTAACCAGATATTATGTTATGCATATAGGTACCACAAATTAAGCCTAAATCTAATGTAGTTATATAATACACACATAAAATACAATTTCCCTTCCCTTATCGCCAATAATATTGCCGTAATAAATATATATATATAAAAAAATAATACGTATAATAATATTATATGTATAATATAATATAAAATAAATATACAGGCTGTTACAGAAAGACTTGACAGATGAAATATTTTTTGATCTAATCAATATTTTTTAGCTTTTTTGTTTATTTATAATTTATAGTCACTATTGCGTTATACGTATAATACAAAATAAATCATTTTTATTTTGTAATACTGAAAATAAAAAAAATTAAATTGGAAAAATTCAAAATAACCAATTTATAAATCTGATTATAAGAACAATAATGTTGATGTTAAAAACATTTACTTAAGTTGAAAAGTTTATTTTTTAGTAGTTTTTAAAAGATAAATATTTTTTGAGTAAATTAATTTAGAACGTAATAATATTATATACTATAGTAACTTTTTTCAAAATATTATTTTTAGGAATTTCTTGACCTGAGTAAATTTCTTAAATTATTTACTTACCATAATATTTTCACATTTTTTGCCATACGTTTAAGTAGTAAAGTTTTATTTTATTTTTTGTCAGGTCATGCAACGTTATCTTATAAAGACGAAAATATCAATTCTGGTGGCCTTTTGCTTCACCCTGACGAATTTGCACCCTACCCAATCGTACGTTTTTTCGTGTTAATATAATTACGCTGCGCATCTAGTACACGCGATCCATTTTATGACAGATATATCCTTAATTGAAGTTAAAAAAAAAACCGTCATGCTTGTCACTGAGTGAATCATTTGTAAGCTTGATATGTAGTAAAGTCACATGTCCTCGCGCACAAGTCAGCCACCGATTATGTTTTTCAATCCGAAAATATGTATAATATTATTATAACATGAAAACGAATTTAGGTAGATATATTATTATACATAATATGAATAATATAACGTGACGCTAATGCATGTCGCACGATTAATACGTAATGCGACCGTTGGCTTAACAATGACGACTGATGGAAAATATACCCACTCGCCACGAGTATACCATGTTATATTATTCAATACTATCAACAGCGGTCAAACCTGCGAAGCTTACCGCGGTCGCTACAGTCGCGTCTGCAGGAAAGTGGTCGCCGGACCATTAAAAGGAGGTTTACAACTCGTCGTGTCGTATCCACAGATATGTATAATAACTAGATACCCGACTTCTTCTCATCAATGACGCTGGCAGCCATTTACAACTAGGGCAAAATAGCATAATCAGTATATATGTATATATAAGTAAATATGTATATGAATAAATGTAAACATTGCCAAAGTCGCAAATGGCGTCGGGCATCATAATTTAATAATGCTGTTGTATATGGAGTCGGGTATCTAGTTATTATTCATATCTGTGGTCGTATCAAATACTTTTTTTCTGATTGGCTTACCAAAATGTGGTTATAAACATCGACCAACATGATAAAATGACTACAACAAAGTCGAATATTATGTTAACTTGAGGCCGTGTGGTTATCTTCTGGTTAGACTGCTAACTGAATATATGATAGAGATAATTATTCTAATATTGTATTTGTTTATTTATTATTATTGTTTATTAGATATTAAAAATGAAAATATTATTTCAGAACGCACGATGCTGAGCTACATAGTAATTGTTAACCCCCGGTCACGGTTAGGTTCTAAATGTCCGCGGTCCGACCTGTGTGTAACCACAGTCCCGGAAGGACAGTTGATCTTAGAATTGTATTATTTGTTTACGGTAAATTTCAACCTAAGTTTTTCGACGGTAAGTCTTATGAAACGGTTTTCTAGGGTCACTGCGTATTATCATATTAGTAGAAATTCGCTAGACTAAACCGGTATGAAAAATAATGCACCGGGATTTTTGGACCATATCATTTACATGGTTCATTATCCCGGTGCGGGATAATGTGGGATAATTTTAAACCGGTTTAATCTAGCGAATTTCTATTTAGTGTGTGGTAATGTAACTACAAGATCACTTCTGGTCAAACGTTTCAATAAGATGTGACGCTTAACGTTACGAATGGTATTTGTATGCGATTCGTATGTCTCTGTGATTGTTATTTTTAGAATATATTTTATTATAATATCAGCACAATGTTTATTTGGAAAATCCAACGAAAATCTCTGAGAAATCATCGCTGTACGATAATTTTGACTATAACACTATTGGTCTATATTACCTATATAATATCTAATTAATAATATAAATAAGTACCAATTAATATTATTGTCTGTTTGTTGAAAGTCAGCGGCACATATCCAATTTGTTGTGTTAATATTATGTAACTGCATTAACTGTTGTCTGTAATGTATGAGTGTTGTACTTGTGGTTATTTATATCATTCGATTAGGAGCGTCTAATAATGTTTCGGTGTAATAGTTGTGCAAGTATATTTCCACCACAAGGGCACGAACCCCAAATCGTCATTTAGTTACGGTGAAATATAAATTGATCACACATCATAAGATCGTCAGAGCGATGTACCTGATTAAGTCACAAGCAAAAAACTATTGATAATAATTTATTAGTTTTAAAAATTGTTTTGAACATTGCTAACATTGACTAACATCAATCAACCAGCCGGCACGAATGGTACAATGTAAAAGAAAATAGTTCGGCGCCATCTAATCTGGAAACATTGACTGATCTAAGTACTTATTTCAGATGTGTAGAAGAAAACTGTAGAGTGGTGACAATTTCGAATTTTATTTTACGGTTGTTTCGAGAAAACTTTTGACGATAAACGGATTTTATTGTTATCAACGATACACAATAAATTTAGAATTATTACAAAATAGTAAATATTGGTTTGCTACGTTACATTTTCATGGTCTCCAAAATTGTTTACCTTACTTTACAATTTTACGATTTGTATATAATTATAGATACAAATGTCATACCATTAGTTTACGTTCTCTTACCCAATAAAACTGAGAATATTCATATTGTCAAAGTGTTGTAATGTTAAATTCGACTAAACCTAATTTTAAACAAAAAATTGTTAAGTTATATTTTGAAAGGGCCCCCACCAATACCGTGGTAAGTACATGTTTACCCAGACACACACGTCGAGGGTTATATTATGCACTTGGGTAAATATTTTTGGGGTTTTATTGAAAGTTTTGGCATCTAGAGAAAATATTCTAAAAATTTAAAATGTACGATACATTTACGTCAATTTGAAGTTGGACCAGAAAAAATTAGGTTCCTCCTAAAAAATTAAGTCTAAATATTTTGATCTTTAAATTAAAAATATAGTATGTAGGTACTGTAATTCGAAAATAAAGCTATTCAAGGAAATTTAGGGGAATTCCTTTAAATTTTCAGCTCCAAATATATCTTTTTTTTTTACTTAGGTAGAACGGATTTATAATATTTTCTTTTTTTATTTGAGGGGGCTGCAGCTTACGTATTTTTCATACGTTTTAGACCAATAAGCGGTGGTAAATTACACATACTTTGGAATGTCCGATTGAATTTTTTTATACATGTTTGAATTCATTGATAAAATATCTAGGTTTTTTAGGAAGTCGATTTTCAATTTTCAATTTAAAATGACCTTAAAATAATAATTTTTTTTTTTAGAAATCCCATGAAATAATTGCATTACATTTGTATTTATTTTGGGCACATCTGATTTTAAATAAAAAAAGTGATTCCTAAGAAACATAGTCTAGAAGTTTATAAATTCAACCATTTTTTCAAAATTAAAATCTGTCAAACCAAATTCTTCCAATTTTGTCTAGCTTATTGGTCTAAAAGTTACTTTTTTTCATTGACTGGAGCCCCCTCCCGCCTCCTTAAGGTTTATTTTATGATACGGAATTTAAATATATTTAAAAAAAACAATAACAAACAAAATAAATGTTTAGATTGGTCAAATCTACATTAGTTTTGACTTTTTTCAAAACCGGCTGTAGCCCCCTGAATAATAATATCAAATAGGTAATAGGTATATTTTTTATTTCATAAAAATTGTTTTTATTTGTTTAAATAGTCATATTATTATTATTATAGATACTAATACTAACAAGAAATAATATTATTTGATTATATAATAATTATATTGTAGTTTAATTTAATTTTTATATTAACTTCACGTTCTTATAATTTACACTCTTTTAGCTTATGTGATTAAATGCTTGTGGCCAATTATAATTACATCGTTTTTATTACGCGCTTTTATTTTACCGTGACCAAATGATGCGATACCCTATATAACGAATTTTGTCAAGTAGATGATTTATTATTATCAATAATTAATAAACAATATATAATTTTTAAATCACATGTGTATAAGAACATACTTCCTAAAAATTACAATCTACCAATGGGCTACTTATTATAGGTAAATATTGTTTATACTACTATTAACTAATTACAAAACATGAAATATAATTCAGAATTTAACAGAAAAATGTCTAATTAATGTATACAAATTATGGTCACAATAAGATTGACTGATGGTTCGAAATTTAATAATTCTGTGTTAAGAAAAGATACATTTATAACGAGTAAAATTTCTCTTCCAATAACGTATATATGTGAGTGGGTTTTGTTGATCAATAAGTGGCCCCCCGCCACCCCGTCAACCTGAAAATGTTTTTTTGATGAACTAAGACCTGTACTTTAAACTTCTGGAGGGGGCTCGAATTCTACCTATGCATGGCCACGTAAAATTTTAAAATGTTTATATTATATTTTAATCTCAATCCAAACAGGTATTCAAAATTGATCCAAATAGGTTTTTTTTTTAATTGGTCCAAAGAGCTGTGCCCATAAATATAAATCGTAGTGAGTTATACAAGTATATTACTTATTCTAATAAATACATAAGACACGTTTGAGTACACTCCACGGCGTCGGACTTAAAAACTACACTTGTGAGAATATACAAAAGTAACGAATGCGGTTTTTGAGTTTGTACAAAATAATATCAAGTGTTTTTTTTTTGCACACAAGTCGTATTTTTTATCTTAAACACCACATAATACATTCATATTAATACTAGTTATAGTTTTTTTTTCCAAATAATTATTATAGAAAATATAATAACACAATATTTACAATGAATTGACTATAATAATAATATGGTAAAATTATTTTATACAATTTACAAACAAATATTCGTCTGTTTTCCAACGAATATTTATAATAGCAATATATAATATATAACAACAATAATAAAAAACAATTTGTGATTTTATATATTTGTTTTGTAAATTGTTTATGGATATTTATCATCTTGCTCCATTATACACGTATGAATATATTGTATGAGTACGACTTTTCGACAATATTGCGACTATCTGACGACGATGACGGACCGGAAATGGAAAATATTATTGTCATTTTCACGCGGAAGTTACACGCTGCAACCCACACGGGACAGGACCGCATTTTACTCGTACGGACGATAAGACTCAATGTTGTCCCGGAAGGAAAAAAATCACAATAAGGGTCTGTCGTCGGCAGACCGCTTCTGTAGTTAAAGGTTAGGTTTTCCGGACGGCGGCACGGAAGTTCCGCCTTCTTCGGGTTATTTATCTTATGGGCGTACTTTTAATATACATATATATTATATTATATCATATTATATTTATACCTACATATTCCCATCGCTTCGTGTGTGCATCTACCCCACCTGCCTACTTACCGATATCATATATAGGTACGTATGTCGACAACGTAACGCTATCGTCACTAGTCTCAATGAGATTTTACATGGAAGAGATCATATTAATAAATTGTATTATTATAATGACGTGGACATTTTTATGCTGTCGCGTTTTCGTACGATTTTGGTTAATATACCGGTTTACTTAATCGGTCGAAAAGTCGTCCATATTTTTACAAAATAATATTCGTGTAATACCGTTGATTTGAAAGGTAATGGTTTTTAAATCAGGGTTGTGCAAACTTGTAAACGTAAAACACACACACACACACACACACACACACACACACACACACACACACACACACACACACACACACACACACACACACACACACACACAAACACAGGCTAGCCGTATAATATTATAGGTATGTTATAATTTTACGATTCTGAAGAAACTGAGAAGTTAGAAACAAAGGGACGGCATGAACGAAATTATAGGTATAGTTAAAATAATTATAGTGACATTTAATTACGTTCCAAACGTATCATTTATAATGATAATTAGTTAGGTAACAATTGTTTTGTCTGTGCCCTTTTCTTATAATCTTATTTGAAAATTCTTGTGTATGTAACTGCATATTGTTCAATAGTTTCCATAAAAGTCCTTGTTTAATTTAATATTTTCCGAGCAATAGATTTCGTTTACACATTTATTACTATTTTAGTTTTTGTGATGTTTATACTCATCGCACAGATAACGGAACTAGCCACTAGGTACCTAATGAATTGTCAAATCGTATGGTTTTTTTTTTATTATGTACGATATGTACCAAATTTACATTGAAAACTGTTCTTGGATAGGAAATTTATAAGTTCTTATTATGACTGAATATTAAGAATGAGTATACAACTTAACGGTGTATTAGAATTGTGGTATAAGGGGATGATTGTACTGGTAAACATTCAAATTTTTTGGCATATAACCCCGAGTCAAACTTGGTTATTATATCAATTCGAAAAGTATGAGTATTATGGTAAAATAAATACATTGTTGTATTTATACAACAACCTTTGTTTAACAAACATGAGGGTCAAATACGTATAAACGTATAGTTCAATCTGCGATCAGATCACACGAAAATCCTGTTTGAAAAATACTGATATTCCATTCATGACTAATAACTATAATAACCCAGTCATAGTACCTAGTTAAGAATTTTAGATGTTCAATATTTTCTATTTCAATTGTTAAGCACTGTGCTATATGGAATATTTTATTAAATAATATATTATAATAATGATAGGACCTAACAGTGCATAAAACCGTACATGGTCCACACGATTGGACTAATAACACCGGCGCGGCGTCATCGAAAAGTGCATTAGTATGCATCATGCATGACGTAAAGAGTCGAGAAAAACAGACAGCTGGTGTGAAAACGGTCATGGTGAAATTACAGTGCTGTCGTGGAAATGGTAGTGATGAGGGGTGAGAGGAAATAATAAAAATCCACAGGTAATACGACAGTAATATTATTATTAAAAACCGTACCGAACGATCACCGCGTTATTGCATCGCGGTGTCTGCAGGATACTGCAGCGCCCGTCATAATAACATTATTATATGTCTGCGCTCTAGTCTCGAATTAATTTTCTTTTTAAATCCACTCTCTCGCAAGTGTCGGATAAACATTTTCTCGGCAATAAATCATTTCAAACGCGATTAATTACTGTACACGCGCGAGGACTGCAATATATTACGGAACGGAATGATTTTTTTGTGTTTTTTTTTACACAGACTACATTATTATTACCCCACCAAAAGAATACTCGAATATTCTAAAACGGTTTATTCGCTGCAAACAAACATCGGCCTGCTGTATTGTGGAAAAGAGATTGATATGTTTTATCGTTTGTCTCGAGTACCCTCGTCACGCCCGCCCATGAACCGCCGCAAAGCCGGTCCGTATTTCAAAACGAACAACAACGAAAACAACAACAACAACACTGTACTCTAAAGCGATAACGGTCGCTGCAGCAATAAATAAGAATTAAAAATGAAAATCGTTTGTATATTTAAAAAACTGATCTGTTTGAAAGGGACATCGAACATATTTTTTGCTCGTACAGCAATCAATAATAATATTTAATATTATATTGAAGGCAGGAGTAGGATACGATCGAAGCGACAGATGGTGTGAAAATTCATTAAACTATAGACAACCACTTGTATCAACGAGTTTAATATAGCCATAGGTAGGAGAGTTAGTTAAAATAATTAACCTGAGTTAAGTTAACATCAGTGACAACGAGATAGTTAGAAGTTAATGATTGACAAATAATAAAATTAACTTGCTGAGTTCAAACTTAATAAGGAAAAAAATAAAAAAATAAATCTACTTTTTATTTAGTGCACTGATCACAAAAATAGTACTTACTTTGTCCCTATCTATATATTATATACCTAATGTTATTTTATCAAGAAACATAACAGAAAGATTTATAATTATTACTAACCATAACTATTATAGTATTAGATTATTTTATTTTAAACCGTGTATACAGACAAACACTATTTTCTAATTAATGTACAAAACCTTACATTTCAAATTTTGTTTAAATTAAATATTGATTTGATGGATTATTTTCAAATCAACTGAAAAAGCTAAGTTATTTCAATAGTCTGTTAATCTAGTTAAGTTCCTAAGTTGCAACTAATTAGGTAAGTTAAAATGAAATTAACTGTTTAAATAATTAAACTAGCTTACTTTTGGATATTAGGTGCATAGAAATTGTGTTCATTTTATTAACATGTAAATAAATTCGGTGACCTTAAATCGCCTTAAAAGGTAAACTCGATTGAAATACTGTGCAACGGTTTTTGACACGTCACGAATAGTGAAAAATATATTAAATTTATACATTCTCACATTTTAATAATTAAGGTACGACGTCTATTATAATAATAATAGATACAAAAAACACGGATTTCACTAAATTGTTTAGTAGTTTTGCGTATTTATTTGCTAGAGGGAAGTTAAATTTGTCGATTATACCTATTAATATGTCATTATGACATTTTACGAGAAATTCGACCGCGTATTGTATAGAAGAATGAAGTAATATATTACGAATATGGTTTTTTTGGACGTTTCTTTACGCGAGTACCTAGACGTGTTATTGCAAAGTGATTTTTAAAACACTCGATTTATTATGAAATAAAAATGATTGACTATTTTCAATGTATGGTTTGAAATATTCGTACTTGCTGTTTTTTCGAAAAATGTTTTTAATTCAATTTATTTGAGATAGTTTTTAGATTAGATATAGTTCGAAACAAACATTAATTGAATAATCCATATTTAAATATTATAGTAATATCCAATAAGTCAATGAGATGCCCATGGTGATTGAAGAGCAATTCTGATTTTTTTTGCACTACTTAACTTGTCTTAACATTTTTTGGAAAAATATACTCTGTTCAGAATCTTATCTCGGCGGCATACTTGTGCCCATGGGCATGGACATGACCCTTGGTTAAACGACATAACTCTACGCGCTGCCATAGTGCGGGGACGGCGTCTGACCGTCGTGGAACGAACATTTGTCGCTGCCGAGGTATGATCTCATTCTGAACAGAGTATATTGTTGATAGCTGTGAATCTCCGCCCTTCGCAATTCTTGAATGTTTATTTATTTTTAAAACCTTCCAGTTGAAGTCATAATATTCAACAGTTTAAATATATTTAACAGTGTGTCTCTATACTCTATAGTCTATGCTTGTATTCACGAATGAATTGTTCACAGCATGTAAACTGTCGTGTCAGGTCCAAAGTTGAGGTCGGCTCAACTATTGAAATATGCTGGTTTATCATGGTAGATTAATGATACCGATATGACAATATTATCATGATTACAACGGCCGATTAAAATACAATATAAGGCACACGACACGGCAGATGAGCCAGCTGTGATCTTGGCTTGAGAGATTTTGATGGTACCGCGGGATACCATGACTGTGGTGACCGCCGGTAACTGGGAACAAGGCAGGTAGTGAGATGTGTGTGTGTGTGCATGGTGGGAATTCAGGACCTAAGTTCAGACCTTCCTGGCGGGTGGTGGAGGTGGCCACGAATGCCGCTTGCTGCGGCTGCGGTACTTGCACATAAGCACCCGCTTGAACGCCTGCCGGAACACCTTGTTGAATATGGTGTAGAACACCGGGTTGACCATGGAACTGGCGTAGCCCAGCCACGTGACCAGGTCGATGAGGCCCTTGCTGATGTCGGCCTCGCAGTTCGGGCACACGGACGGCAGCAGGTTGAGCGCGAAGAACGGTGTCCAGAGGAACACGAACGTGAAGAACACGACGCCCAAAACCTTGGTGGCCTTCTGCTCTAGCCGAATGATGCGGCCGTGACGGTACGAGTTGCGGATCATGACGCTTGACCGGCTCGCGTTGTTCGACCGCTGTGGCGACGTTTGCTGCTGCTGTCGCGACGGCAGGCCCAGCGTGGACCCATACCGGACCAGTGGCGAGTGACGTTTTCCAGTGGCTGATGTCGTGTTCGCGGTCGGCGTCTGCTTGCGTATCGGCTTTTGCGTCATGGCCCGGCGCAACGGTTGGCCGACTCCCGCGGCCACCGCTAACGTCGTCGTCTTGGACGCGTTAGACGCAGCCGACCACACGGTCAGTGTGTCGACACGCGTGGCCGTCTTCTGTTGTTGCTGCTGCTGCTGCTGTGGATGTCTTTGAGGTAGCGGCGTCGTCTGTGCTGGTTGTGCCGCCAAGACCGGCGACGAGGACGGTGACGTCACTGATGCCGCTGTCACATTTTGGGTGCCAGAACCACCACCGTTCGCGGACGCAGAACGTCCACGCCGCTGCCGTCGACGAGGCGGCGGTGGCAGCAGACAGATCTCTTCGTCTAGACCTGGTTTTCGTTGGTATTCCTGTTTGAGCAGCGTCCCTACGATTTTTGGCCCACTGTCCACAGCTGTCGTCCCAGTGACGTCTGATGAGGTGGGCCCGGTGCGGTTCCTGGTCAGTTCGTCCTCGTGAAAGCTCCGGACTCGAGCGGGTCGGCCCTGGTGGTGGTGGTGGTGGTGCTGCTGTTCATGGTGCGAATGGTGGTGGTATGGGTGTGTGTGGTGGTGATGGTGCAGATGGCGATGGCGATTGGGACCGTCGAAGCGCCGGCGCATCGACTCGTGCAACGTGCCCGACCGTCGCCGCCGTCGTCGTCGCTGCCGCTTGGCCCGCCTACACCGTGGCGTCCCGGTGCAAGTGGATGCGTCTTCTGAGCACATTGAATCGCAAGCACCTCCTCTTTCTACTTCTACTTCTTCTACTTCTTCTTCTTCTTCTTCTTCTTCATAATCGTCTTCTTCGTCGTCCATGTCGTCAACGTTACATAAACCATAGTCGTCGTCGTCCAGGACACCTCCGTTGTCCGACAATCTGTAGATAAAACGAAAAATAAATCATTAGAAATTGATAAACGTAGTAACCATTTCATAAAGCTAATATATTTTTATTATACGAGATCCTTCTTATTTCTACTCATGTTTTATCACGTTGGTTACAATCGTGAACATCGTTCATATCGTCACTATTAATACATCAGACACGTTATGGGCTTATAACTATCAGAAGAATAAGCTATCGAGGTGATATAAGTATCGTTACGAAGCATTGAGCATACCCGAGTGAAGATGTTGATACTTACTATTGTACTAGATAAACTTTGTTAGTAAGTGCTACCAGTCCTGTAAAGTATTTAAGTAAAAGTATTTGAGTAAAAGTATTCAAATACTTTTTTAAGTATTGAATAACTTTTTAAATACTTTCAGCATGAAGTATTTTGAATGGTATTTTAAATACTTTTTTTTGTATTAAGTACTTTTTGGTATTGAATACTTTGGTTTTTTATTTCGAACATTTTATTTTTATTCGAAATAATTGGTTGGAAAAATATTATTGTCAACTATAATAATAGAATAATAGTTTTATTTAATATTCTGTATTTCTGTGTTAGCCGAAGCCCAAAGGTTTGTGAAAACCAGATTTCTAAAAAAAGTTATTGAATATTGAATAAAAATATTCCCTTTAAAACTATTAGATAACTATTAGATTATATATAGAATAGATCCCACTTTAAAAACCAAAAGTACTTGAAAAGTATTCCAAATACTTTTTCAAAGTATTTGAGTAGTATCTTAAATACTTAAAAAAAATGTATTTGAGTATTTGATCAAGTACTTTTTAAAAGTTTTCTTTATAGGACTGCGTGCTACCGAACCAAGTGTTTCCCTTTTTATGAAAAGATAATTTTGTTTATCGTGGCAGGATGGAACAAATTAAAAATCTTAATCATTTATTAATCAGCCTGTAATGTAGTCTTTAATTCTACTCTTGTAATAGAAATGTGTGAATGACTCCACTTCGAAAAATCCAAACTCATAAATTTACAATTTTTTGTATTGATCGGTTGAAGCTATTCTATAATTTTGAAGTGGATACCTCTAGGCCAGTTTTTTTTAAACCACATGAGAAACCGACAGAATTAGTAGGGGAATGTATGATGTACGAGTATATAAATTAATTTATGTGGTTTAGCGAAAATTTGTGGTATTCAGACTAGTTTAGAAAGTGTTTGTACGCCTATTACTGTGCGTAGATTGATTTACTGAAAGAATTGAAAGGTGTTAATAAGATTTTAGTAATACCCCAAAATTGTATGCCATACTGCAATATAATAGTATATTTATTTATACATTAGATTCTTCGTTTCTATTATTCTCTGCAAATGTTTATCAAGATACCTGAAAGTGTCATTCTAATTATAAAATGTTGAAGAGAGTAGGGACTAAGATACTGATAATTGAAAAAAAATGTATTTTAATAAGCTTTTAAGAATTAATATTTTACAATTTTTAATTACATTAATAGTGTATATTTTATCAAAATTAACGGTATTAAAATATTCAAATACGAAAAAAATATTCAATACGGCCGAATTAAAAATTCACTAACCCCAAAAAATATTATTAATGTTATTTAACTACTGACTTCAGTAATGGACTATCATTGGGTAATACAAATGAAAACATTTCCAAAAAAATAAATATATAACAATGTATAATAATAGTTAAATGTATGCCTACAAAATAAACTTTTATCAAATAGGTATATAAATAAGTCAATATTATTTCTTAACATAGGTAATATAACAAGTAGGTATTAAAATTGATTATTTTGATACTGGTTATATTTATTTATTTATCTTATGACTACTGGACTTAGAGCTGTTCGATTAATTTTTTTACCACTCGATTATTAATTTCCCATTTTATCGATTATTTCGATTAATCGAAAATTAATAATCAAACCAAAATTCGATTTTATAACGACTAATAATTAATCGATCACCAATTTTTTCAATGACTGATTAACCGATTAATCGATTTTTTTTTAATGAAGATTAGTGTGATGGTGTAAAGTAAACACAGACCCACTCAAAATGGAATAGAGTACAAAATTCCCAAAGTGCTAAAAATAGAAGTTCATTCGAACCGTCAAAACAACGATTAGTCATCTTGTTTATTCGAAAAATTCGATTAATTGATTAATTGGAAATTCGATTACCTACTTGATTAATCGAATTTAGTTTATTTGGCGATTAATCGAATTTTATGAAATCTGTAAAATAATCGAAAAAAAAAAATAATCGTCGTAATAATCGATTAATCGAAATAATCGAACAGCCCTACTACTGGTTATATTAAGATTATCGTTAAGGTTGCATATAAGGCACGAGCGTAGTTTTATTTTTTAAATATAATTTTGTCTGCATATCATAAATTTATGTCGGTTATTGTAAACGACTCATATACTTAAAGTTGATAAGAGTTTGTGTTGTGTTCACCTACGGGTAAATAATCTAGTTATTGGCATCAGTTTTAAAAAGTAGTTTAATGATGACAGCGACGAAGATTATAAGGTTTATTGAGATTTAGAAAATAATGGGAACAATTTAAGGTTAACGGTTTATCGCTATTATTATTGAAATATGGAAGGAGATAGTTTAATACATATCTTTAGATGTTTAGTCATATGATTTGAAATTAAAGTAATGTATTTTCAGTTAATTTTACTTCTCTAATACTAGAAGAGATATTTTCAAACACTATCAATGCTATTACATGTGCCATCTATTTTAGTGACACATACAAATGTCATAATATTTCTACTATAAACTATAATGTACAACTAAAAAAGCACGAACATAATAATTATTGTAAAACCATTAGATTTTTTTCCCACACCTACTGTAAATAAAAAAATTCTTTATTATCTATTTTTCATGCTACATTTAGTACAATAATTATATCAGTTAAGCCAAGACGTTCAACACTATTAAATCATGTAACTATAGTCTTTGGATGACATATTATTAGCTAATCTTAACAACACAGTATAAGTATCTATAAATTACGTTATTAGTTATATAGTTTTCTTTTTTTAAAAAATCATTATTCAATTGGGAATTAAACAGGCTCCAAAAAATGTATGATCTTGCAAATTTAAACTTTTGAATTTTTTGAAATAATATTGAGAACAGAACTTAATGTTTTACTAATAGTATTTATTTTTATACAGCAGCGGATATATTATAGGTTGTCAATTAGATACAATAGTTAGTAAACGTTGGCGTTAAAAAAACAACAATTATATATATTTTTCTGAACATTAACACAAAATACGTTCTGATGATTAGATTCGTTGTGTATCATGATGCATTTGCTTGGATTTATTGTCCATGATTTACCTTATTGTTCTTACGTAATGTCCGTATAAATATCCGTCCAATGTCCAAACAGACAAACCGTAGAAATACGTTTTCCAAGTCCTTACATGCTATAAAGCTGATATCCAAACTGTATAATATAGGATGCGTGTAAAATGTCTACTATCACTCGATCTCAAGTTTATGAAAAATATTGCATATTTGTTCGCAAGTATTCTTTACAGCTCACCGACCTCACCGACGGTTCATAGATAAAAATAATAAAAAAAATCTTAGACATTTTTTTACGCTGTCCCCCGGGAACGCTCTAGAACCGAAAAAATCATACACCATACGCGATTGAATTGAATGTAATAAATAAATATATATATATATATATGGGTTTACGGTCGTCTAATCGTCCGGAGAGTACATTTAATATATAAGCGCACCTAGCCTGTATGGCGTACACACACGTGGGCTAAAACAATTGAAATCTGATCAGTTTGTATTTTTTACGGCGCGTATACGAAAACAATAAGTTGAAATTCCTCGTGTTGAAATCGTATACCGTCCAAATTTTATATACTGCGGTGGGCGGTGGCAATAAAACAGGTGGACGCATTTATTTTATGTGTATTTTTTATTTCATATCTCAACGCATGTTTTTACATGGATAACAAACATAATTATCGAATTCGGTGCATTGGAATTTTCAAGTGGGATCCTAATAATTGTATCATGTTGTCGATTAATAGAATATTAACGAAATATAAATAGATACTAACCATAGTATTAAATAATATTGATATATTACTATATTAGTAAACAGACGATGAGAATTTTAAACATAATGCTCGTCGGTCCATTAATATTTAGTTTAGGTACTTATATTAAAGTTTGCATATAATACGTTTTTATATGCAGACTTTTAAACCATTAAATAACTTTCAAACTCGAAGTAGGCACAATGATTTGAAAAAAAACTACAAAAACATATAAAACAAATCTATTAAAAAAAAAATCCAATGTGGTGATTAAATCACCGTCCCTCCTCCTGCTCCCACACATACACACACCATTATTCCTATGATAAATAATGCCTCTGATATCATACAGACTATGTTTCATAAATATGGACGAAATTGAAATGAGTGGTATTTTTTTTTCTGGTTTCGTGGCAGCACTAATTTTACATTTTTTGTTATCCGTTATCCTTTTGATTTGAGATATTTAATGGTTAACGAGATTTGGTGTATTGTGATAATCATAGTGAGTCTTAATGTCGAGCCACACATTTTAGCATTCAAAACGCATTACGAACACAGCGAAAGTGCAGCAGTAACCGTGTGTAGATTTTGATCGATTATGGGCCATGATGGAGGGTTTCCCATTTAAATCTGAGTATATATAGGTACAAGCCATTAGTATATATATTTTTGTAAAAGAAAACTTCTTTAATAAATTATTTGTAAATAATTTCAGTCCATGTTTATGAAACACCCTGTATTTTTTTTACATGTTTCTGAACTTCAAATCCAACATAGCTCTATTTTATGTTTTTAACGTTATTATTAAAATATGATTAAATTTTTATAATTTTTATTAAATACCCACGATTTGTATTATTTTTACCGTAAGTCTCATTCATTACATTCAATAGCGATTGCTTACAAATATACGTAATTATCTTTTGTATATATTTTCATCAATTTATTTCGTGTTTTATTTGGCTCACGGCCGCACATGGTTTCTGTTTGATCATTTCAAAATTTACATGTTACGTCTAAAATAATTTAAATATTTATAAAATTAATTAGTTGTGAAAAGTCAGTGTTTTGTAGTCGAATGCAACTCGTGCCCTATACCCAGCGAAACTTCTTAAAATATACTAAGTGAAAGTTTAAAATTAAAATTACTCGTTCTCAGTTGGTATAATATTATAGTAACAAAAGTATTAATAACTTAAAGCACTTGGCATTGATGAATAATATTTGAAGTCTTAATTCAACTTACAAAAATATGACAATAATTACCCGTTCAACATTTCACATTAGAATATTTTCGTTTAACTGGACAAATTAAATGCTTAGTTTTGATCGAGACTCTGCTATTATTATTTTATGAAAATCGTAATAACGAAAAAGTTATAATACGATATAAGTAAGTACCTATATAATTTTTTTTGCAGTTATAAACATTTTACATTTTATTTTAGGTTTTTAAACGTTTTTATTTTTTATCACATTTTACGGAAACAGTAAAACGCCAAAAGCAATCAAATGTTTAAAAAATAAATGTAGCTATATATATTTATACAGAAGAGATTTGTATTGGGAACGCTAAACAAATTTTAATAACATCTTAACTTTACAAATAATGTTTTGTTTCAAACTTAGACAACATATAATATATATTTATGATTTAATGTTGATCGCGATGCCAATTTTGATAACAGTTTTCGTAATATATTTGAAACGATTTTAATAAATATAATGTTTGAATAAGCTGATATATTGTATATATAGTCAACCCCATTCAGGGAAACCAGAAAATTCCGGTGAAATAAAAGTCAAAACAGTATATTATAATTATTTAATCGTACCTATGAGCAGTTAAATAAGGCATGCCAGTACGCACATAATTATATTTTACAAAACTCGTAACTCATAATTCGCTCGAGTATTAAAATATCGTGAAAAACTAACGTACTTACAAATACATTTGTTTTTCTTTGATTTAAGTTTGTTTGTACTTTGTAAATTGTAGGTCAATTTAAGTATTTAAGTACTATTAAAACAGACAACTCAAATTAATTCTGCTGAACGAAAACTCTCTAAGTTAACGTTTGTAAGACGGAGACACAATACATGCAAGTATGGCGTATCATTATAATATAATACAACACATCATTTCATACTATAGACTTATTTTAGATGTGAACATTTATCACACAAAAGCGGTAAATGAGTAATAATAATATAATAATATGATACCCACACGTACCTAAATTTACGAGCCTTGTTTTTTGCACTATAATAAGCCTATTATAAATAAGCCAGCTATACTTTATATAATAGCCGGTAAATTAATATCAATGATACGCTTTGCAGATGATAATATAGTCTTATTCGCCACATTTTAAAACGATCTACAGACAGCACTTATTTAAATGGATAACATATTTCTAAAATTCAAATTAAATATAAATACGGAAAAAACAAAAGTAATGGTATGTAGTAAACAAAATGAACCAAACATTAATATATTCCTAAAAGGAAAAAGAATAGAACAAATAAATCAATTTCAATATTTAAGAAGCATAATAGATGATGAGGGAAGGTCAAAAAAGGAAACAAAAAGTAGAATAGGGCAAGCAAAAAAGGCATTTCTACTTAAGAGTAAATTACTAACATCAAAAAATGAAGATCTAAGAACGAAGAAACGTTTAATTAAAACATACGTATGGAGTATAGCATTATATGGTTGTGAAACATGGACGTTGAACAAGAAAGATGAAACCACTCTAGAAGCTTTTGAAATGTGGTGTTGGCGTAAAATGGAGAAAATAAAATGGACGGAATTGAAGACAAACGAAGGAGTATTAGATTTAGTCAAAGAGAAAAGAATATTGCTAAATAATTTAGGATCAAGACGATGGCATATGATAGGTTATACGCTAAGACATGATGAAGAACTCCATAGCCTCATACTGGAAGATATGATAGAAGGGAAACGTGGAAGAGGTAGGCCAAGAACGTGTTATATAAGTCAAGTAATCAAAGATGCAAGAGTTGATTCATACAAGCACCTCAAAGACAAAGCACAAGACAGAGAATCATGGAGAAAACATTTATTGTAGACCAATCTACGGATTGAAATGATTGAATACTAAAAAAAAAAAATACTTTATTTCGTGCGATCAGGGTCCTTTGGCGTTAAATTTGTTTTCTATTATAAATTATGAACTAATTATGATAAATAATAAAAACAAAACTAAACGTTACGATTGTTTCGTTCACTCGTTCACACGTCGTGTTATCATTAACGTCCGCGGTAGTGAAATTATTTACTTGATATATTATAATTATTATATTTTCAACAGTCAACGTAGACTCTTCGGGCCAGATTTGTGTTGAAGCGATTTCACGAAAACACTATGATATTATATTATTGTCACGCAAAAAAAAACATTATGACTACCATGGACTAAAATATGATGAGTACCGTGATGACTGCACGTCTGCACAATATAATATTTGATACTCTTTACTGTAATTATTATCAAATTCTTCCCCCCCCCCCTAAAAATTTTCCGATTATGACCACGCGCATCATAATATATTATTATTATTATTTTACATATATAGGTACTATATAAGATCCGTATCCGTATAAGTAATACGCGTACCTATATATTATTTTGTCTGCCATCATAATGATAATTTCAAGGTATTTTCTTTTACATAATAGTATTTTATAATCTCTATATATATAAAAATGGAGACAAAAATGTATAACAATTCATCAATCGAGAACGGCTGGTCCGATTTGGCTCAAATTTTTTTTAAGATGTTCGTAACTACCAGAAGAAGGTTTTTACGAAATACAATTTTAGGAATTCCACCGGAAAGGTAGGAAATCTCAAATCTGTATGTCAAAAATACAACAGTGGCGCAACAGTGCATTATATTATATTGGTTGCTATTGGTTAATCGAGCATGTTTGTTGATTTCATATAATATAAAAATGAATCGCAGAATGTGTTGCTAAGCGCAATAATTCTACTGTACGTGTGTTGTGACTGAACTCCTCTTAGACCGATTTAAATGAATTTTTTTGTATGCGTTTGCGTTTATTCATCTGATTTTAGTGTGGTTAAGTTAGGTTAGGATTTTGTATTAATTGATTATATCAATCCACCATAGGTAGAATACGACAAACTTGGTATAACTTTGATACTTTAGAGTTAAATCATATACTAACGTACATACAGCACGGGGTCCGCGATCTACCGCAGGTAGATTGCCTACCTGGTAATGTACTGCTGCGAATCAGAATTTTTATTCCGGGCAACGGAAAAGTTAAGATTAATTTTGAAACCATACACGGAATATTAAATAACGAATTGAACAAAGTTTGAGTCACATATAGTTGGTACACTTAATAGGCAAAAAAATTCACGGGTTCAGCTAGTAACAATGAGGGATAATCGTAAATTATTACTTTTTTCCGAAGCGACGGAAGAATTTATGAAACTCCGAATGTCGTTATTGTTCCATTCCCATACATACATATAACCTGTATATAATCTTATACCATAGGTATAGTATTATTGATATTATTATGCTGTACTTGCTACGTCTGGTGTTCTTAAAAAGTTCAGTCGTGTCTAAAATATGTTTACTGTTATATATATATATATATTTACATAACAGCATAATAACGTAGTTTATTATTCACGTCGATATTACTGTTTTATATGTATACCTACACTACAATATTATACCAACAGCACGATAAGACTTTACAGGTATTACTGTTATTATATTTTATTTCCTGAGACGGACGGATATTGCTTTTCTCGGAACTCGTAACCGTAAGTGGTTATTAACTGGGTAAGAAGATTCTGACTTTGAAATTGTATCAAGTACGAATACAAATTATTACGCTATAGAACCAGCTATACTCTGAAACCAGCGCGGCGCCGTTCACCTGCTGTTTGTTCATTGTTCACCGAAGAATTCGAAGCAGTGCGCACATTGGAATTTATTTGCTGTATAAGAAAATAAAAGTTACAATATCTAAAGCAAACGATGAACAAATAATTTTTGTTTAAATTTTATTTATAGTCTAGAAATGATTGTGTATACTTTAGTCTCCAATGTAACGATGGTAAACGATTTTGAAACGGACAACTAAACGTTTGAATAGGTAGATAATTTTATATCGATATGAATACTTAAAAAGCCATTAGACACGATTTTTCACTTCAATTGTTACTAAGTTTTCTTTTTTTAGGATTTTTTCTTTCTGAAATATTGAGCGCGAGCAGTGGTGGATTTTCAACATTTATCTGGAAAGGGAAGAGGTGTCCTGAAAAATAATATATATTTCAATGGTACTTACCTATTATTTTTATTTTTATAAATATATAATTGTTGAAAAATTAAAACATTTATCCAATATATTATTTCAGTATGGGTAGGTGGATACATAACCTATTATATAGTATAACCTATTGTATATGATCTAAGAAAATAAGTAATAACCATAATATACCTATATTAGTAGTGTATATAATATAAAATAAATATTTATATCCGTGTCTGGGGGGGGGGGGTCGAGTACCCCTGGACTCCCCCGTAAATCTACCACAGAGCGTGAGCTTAGTAAATTTACGATCTGGCATGTTCAACCATTACGCATAATTTTGTGATTAAAGTTGCATTTCAGTAAAGGAACTTGGAAAAGGTGATTCACAAAACAAAACCTTCGCAGGAAAAGTCTTAACCTAAGTAGGTATTTTACTGGTGTCATGATAACATTCTTTCAAGTTTTTGAATTTAACTAAGGAAAAATACAACACTGAAATCTTGTGGGTATTCGTTTTTAAAATTAATTCTTCACTATCGTCATCGTAAAATTTGATCTGTGGGGGAAGCATAGGGATCAAAATGCCAGAAAATTTCAGGAAAAATTGGGGAAAATGTCGGAAAAAAACGGTTTTTTTCCCAGAGCCTCGAAAAACGTGGACAAATTGGAGAATATTGAAATAATACATTTCCGAAAAAAACCGAAGTTTTCGGAAAATTAAAAAAAAACCGAATTTTCAGAAAATTAAAAAATTTTATTTACATTTAAAAATTAAAATAATCTATGTAAAAAAAATAATTTTAAAAATAGATAACGAAACCTGTCATTGTCATTTCACATTTGCTAATACGGTTATCAATGTATTATTCTATTAAAATTTAAAAATATTAATACGGATATTTCAATATTTGTTCTGAAAATAACGTAGTTCCATATCAAATTGGTATTTATGTGGGAGAGTGTAATTCCCCGAAAATAAATCACCTGTATTTTTAAATTTTAAAAATTGTATACTTATAATATATTGTCTATTTATATTTGTAATAACTAATAACTAATAAGGTATATAGTAACTGGCTGATAGGTTTATAAATTATATTACAGTGACTGGTGAGTGGTGAGTGATGACTAGTAACTATTTGATAGTTTTTATATTTTCGAACTTAGTGAGTTGGTAATAAAATATACTAAATATAAAATAATATCAATAAATAATAAGAAATAACTAATTAGTAAATACTTAATAGTTAGTATTTTA
>NC_042494.1:60120205-60186583 GCF_005508785.2 Acyrthosiphon pisum
TAAATTTTTTCAGGAAAAAAACCAGTTTATTTCGTCAAAACCATTTTTTCCGGAAATTTTAAATGAAACCAATTTTTCTCATTTTTCTCTCGGGTTTTTTCCCGTTTTTTTCGGAAAACCTTTTTTTTCGGAAATTTTGATCCCTAGGGAAGCACATTTTAATTATAGAATTGGTACAAGTATAATATGATTTAAGCACATGTTTATTTATTGCATTAATATTTTACGATTTCATTAACTTTTATTTATGTTGATCAGGTCATTACGACATATGACGTAATCGCACACAGGAATTAAAATATAATGAAAAAACAATAAATCAACCAATGCGAGGTATAAATTATGCGCCACACACAGTTACGTTTTGAATGATTTCATAAAAAAATAAGGACGTTATATTATGAAGGTGTAAAGTTAATGATACCGAAAACGAGGAGTTCAATATTTATCCGCGTTGTTTTTAAACTATATATTATATTATATTGTTGAGATGAGTGTCCGAGTTAAAGTTGGAATTTTCGTAATTTCATACATTAGGTAGTTATATACAAAAAGGGCAGGTATAAAAATGATATCTATATCGTCGTCGTCAAAATTCTTGAGAGTTGTAATATTTTACAGACGTGTGTACCAGTGGCCGTGTACAATTTATATTCGACTAAAAGCAATAGTAATATTATGAACTCCGCATTCCTGTAAGAATGTAAATTTGTATTTATAAAAATATATTTTGATTACATTATTTGAAATGTTTCACTATTGAATAATATATTATTATGATTCTATGTTGCTTTGTCATACATTTATAGTTGTACACATGGTTTACTATATATTATATTATGCTTGTGGGATTAATAATACTATCTTAAATATATCAATGTTTTTTTTTTTTTTTTAATAATCTAGCCAAACTAAACACTTGTTTCTAAATACTTTTTTTAAAGAGTCCACTACATATTATTATCATCTGCATTTTTCATACCATTTTAAAGTGTCTATTGGATTACAGCACTACATTTGAATTCTTTTGGTTGGTATCATTATTAATGTAATATAGTATAAATTACCAAAACGAGACACTTTGAAACGCTTCAATTACCTACGTAGGTAATGTAAATTGTGAAGCCATTTGGCAATATTGCTATTTTGGGTCGATGGCAACGGCCAACGCGACATCGAGGTAGTTATAATAAGCGAGTAAAGTAGTATAGTACCCTACTGCCATTTAATACACGCTTAACATCCAACTTATCTTCTGCACAGAAACACACCACTCTTATATCTAAATTTATATGTAGGTATATATGTATATTATAATACGTAATATAATTTATGTCAAAAAAGTTTTTATTGTTTTGCTTATCTGAATTGTATAAGTCGTGCACCAGTTTATCATCATTCATCACTATAAATTTGATTAGCTATACCTATTACAAAGCTGCTAAAATATATTGAAAGAGAACAATTAAACTGTAGTTTGTAAAATTGTGTTCAACTCTTAAGATTTAAGAACGTTCAAGCAAAGTTATAAAATAACAAAACATTTCAAATTTCAAATTTAGTTTAAAAAAACTAAAGAATGATCAAAAATATCTGTTGGAGTAATAAGATTTTTTTACCAAGGTATTCGTCGCAATAAATTTGAATATTTATTTGATGGATTTTGTTACCTTAAAAATAATTTGAATTCACTTTTTATTCATATATTTGGAATTTTTCAGCAGAACTTATATTATTTTGGGTTATTTTTATATTTATTATTTATATCGATTTTAGGTACCTAATGTAAAAATAAAATCTCTAAAAAAAATTTATTTTTTAAATAAATTCAAAATTGTTTTAACCTAATATTTGATGGTATAAATAATTCTGATTATTTTCATATCAAAATAGATTTTAATAAAATATGCTCAGTAACTTATTCAATAACTTTAACTTTTATTGTTTGCAAATAATTTAGTTAAATAAATACAAAAATAATGAATGTAGGTATACCTTTAATTAAGGTCTAAAGAATCTTATCTAATAATATCATAATAATAGGTAATATTATGCAATAACATCATAACCTAATACAATATTATCAATATTATTTAATACATTTTTAAGTTTCTTAGAAATTAGGATTCTTTTTTATTTATCTACCAATTTTGTGTAAGATTTTTTTTTTTACTCAGTACTCGTTTCGTTAATACGTATAGTTGATAAAACTCTGAACGTGACTCGTATAATATTATTTTTGGTATATACGTTCGATGCTAGGAAAGGTACTTCAGCTAGTATGAATTTGCCCTTACATTTACGATGAGCACCAGAGGCAATATACGTTTTCAATGGGACTGGAACACAATTGCAGGAGGAGTAATAGTGTGTCAAGTCAAAAAGAGTTTTTAGTTTATTGCGTTACAAAAATAAATCATGTAATTTAACAAGTACCTATATAAATGTCATTATTACGCCATTATATAGATCGATTGTGATATAGTATTATACTATTATGTCTATTTCCTCGATCAAAACAAAATTGTGTTCAATCCTTAGAGTATATAATATATAGGTTCAATCTACACGGATTCGGGCTTTGTAATTTTATAATTTTGGTGCAGCGGACTATCGGAAGAGTATAAAAAGAATTACAAGGCAGAAATTGTGGTTTTTTTTTAAAGTGTATCTAAACTTTTGTTTTATGTCCCGTAGTATAAACTAACAGCACAATGGAATCTCGCCCACGGAATCTTTAAAATCCAATGTGTGACAACTGACGTCTATTTATTTTTTTTTCACATTAACGACACAATAAATCATCATCATGTTATCAAATATGCAGAGAAAACTAAACGGTATTTCATGTATCAACATTAATGTATTATTATAACTTTTTTGTTTAATGTATTTCAAAATGTGTAGTTATTTTATACCTAATAATAATAATAATAAACGCTATAAGCTAACATAAAGTTTAATGCGTATCATATTATACTATCAAAAATGTAAATACATATTTTGTGCATAATTTTTTAATATACGCCATCCGAGAGGTTTTTGCATATTTTATGGGATTAGTTGGATAAAAGTTTAAATCAAAATGAAAAAAAACAGTTTAAATTATAGTTGTATCACACACATTCACACATACACACACCATCAAGATCCACCTTTTAAGAAATTATATTTAATTTTAACATGGTAATAAAAGCAGTGTTGGTAATTTAATGAGTATTTAGGGACCCTAATGCAAATAATATGAATTAATTTAATTTATATATAGTAAGAAAACTAATATTGGCAGCGATGTAAGTCATTTCATTGAACTTATACTATAAAATAAACATATTTTATGAAATATAGGATCGCGTGTTTGTATTTTGTTCGAAAAAAATAAACTAAAAAAGTTTGATAAGTGGTTACTACTCTGCTGTACAGTCGAGCATATCATTGTAATGGATGAGTTATATTTAAATTCAATGATAAATCATTGTATACAAAAAATGATTCTGATCGGAGACATAGGCACTGTCAATCCAGCATACTGGTATAAATAATCAAATTAAATAAAAAAACTCGAAATTGAAATCTCATGGCTATAAATGGTGTGACTTTCCGGTGAAATTTTTATTTTTGATAGAGGTAGTAAATCTTGTAGAGAACCTATTAAAATGTCTTATGTTAGCTATGAACGGAAATACTTTTATGCGTTTCTAACTGAATAATAGTTTTTAAATTTTAGGAATGTTGATGAATTTTGTCAAAATTCGAACTTTAAATGCTTATAATAACAACCGTGGGTATGAGTCTTTATATATGCGAACTTACATTAATAGAACTTATAAGGAACCTTGTATTACATTTTTGAGGTTTTTTACCAAGTGAAAAAGTCTTTATCGATGTAAAATCAATTCATCTAAAAATACAAAACGACTACGTAGATACATCATAATATAATAATATTATTTATGAGACGTTTACGAATATTTACGAAGTATAACAACTACGTTTAAATGGATAGAAAAAAAATCCCTTCCGTTTGAGTCTAGATAATATTATATATTATGATACTGGATAAAAACAAACAAACAAAACGTCTTTCTCGCTACTCCTGCATGCGTCACGGTTTACATGCATAAGAGTGTCAGGCGAGATTTAATTATTTCTTACGTAGTATTAACTTTGCCAGAGACATATTTCCATTAGGCACGTGTGCGATGCTAGGAATACTGGAATTTACAAGACGCTTTCGGTGTGATATTTTTCGTGTTGAGTTTTTTTTAATCATCGAGTCGTCATAGCAAAAGCTAAACTTAGGTTTGCTGTCCGCTGCAATAGAACGAACTGTAGTAATATTGTTACAGGTTTTTGGCTTATTCAATATTTGCCTCTGAGAAAAAATATAAGCACTAATCGCAGGTGTAGTCTTATTTTCAATTCACCGACAGTATTGTAGGTGGCTTACACTTGACGGAATTCTTTAGCAGTGTTCTTCGGGCTTAAATTATTGATCGTTCGTCATCCAACATTCGTCGGGATATGATCAAAATTCTGCTGATGATAACGAATAATATTTTAACGCCTCACACGCGACATTCTCAAGTTCAAGAATACAACTTTTTTCCGAATTCCGATAAATTTGAGATCATGTTAAACTTTTATTATTCTAAAATAAATGTATACATTGGATATATGTATACGTACGACTGTCTGCTATACCTATTTGAGCTACGTAGGATTTTTTTAATAAATTGTTTAGAAAAAATAGAATATTATGATTTAGGCTTACATTAATATTATGTTAAAATTTGACTACGAGTATTTTAATAATTTAATAAAGAATTATTATCTCTGCTATAAAAAATATTTTAAAAATAACATTGTCCTGAAAATTATACAGTGAAACAAAAAACTGGATTAACGAGATTAGGAAAAGGTTTAAAGTAAATAACGCTGTAATATATATTACAATATTTGTAAGTAATATATTATTACAGTTTTTCTTACTTTAAAGTTTAAACCTGTCGATAGAATACATTATGTATTTCGATTCAACTTCTGAAAGAATCACTAATTTAAATTTAAAATGATTTTTTTTTTTTATATTTATACCTTTGTAAATAATCTTAAGTCAAGTTTGTTTATTGAAGTTTACGTAATTACTACTACTAATCCCATAGATACACAATCTCAATAACTATTATGTATGAATAATATGCAATTTAAACTTAATAATAATAATTATCATTATATTTACCGAAATAATAATGCACGCAGTGCCGTAACTAGAGAGTCAAAAACCCAGGTGTAAACAAATGTATATGGGCCCCTCTTTCTTGAGATACATAAAAAAGTCGGACTGAATTCACACCATAGTAATTTTTACTCCTTAGATAGGATAGTATTTGTGGATGTATTGAATTTATTTACAATAAAATATAAGAATAACAATTTTAGTTTTCATGTAACACTAAAAATAAAAATAAAAATAACTATTACTATTGTTTTATAATAATATACCTGTTGCATATCTTATAATATTTAAGTATTAAAAAAACATTTTCTTCCGAGCTTTAGCATTTGCGAAATCAGCAATAATCTTTTCAATATTTATTTCCTCAGTATGACCTCTTTCAATACTTAATACTGATATATTACTGATAAATCTGAAGTCACATCTGACTTATACAGTTGAATAAAATCAAGGATTAGTAATTTTTCCAATATTTAGATTAACAATTCTAAGTAAAACGGACCAGGCTTTTAAAATTTGCTATATGAAATTAAATACAAGATAATAATAAAATTATTATGAACCAAATTAAAAAAAAAAAAAAATTGACGTCCATCCGCTAAGGGCCCTTCGCCCCTGCGGGCCCCAGTGCTGTGCACCGCCTGCACCTATGATTTTTACGGCATTGAATGCACGTATCTATATTATATTATATTTAATTTGTTCAATAATTTATGAAATGAAACATTAATACTAAATTAATTAAATTTAATGGGGATTTATTCGCACCATACTCTGAAACTTTACACAGCTTATGTGGACAAATACGTCAGCTACAGACTCCATAATATTATTATAGAATAATAATATGTTCGTCCAACATTTTGATATGGAGGGAATAGAGATACGTCAGTAATAGTATATTGTTTGGTAAGAGCGGGAAGTGAGCTATTTCAGTCGCAGGCGACGTGTACAGTACTAGCCGCAAGGAGAGTGTCGATTTTCGCCCAAGACTGAAATTGCCTTCCCGCACGAGCCACACATACTATTTTTTATCACGCCTCTGCGTTCATTGATCACGCCATCACGGCCAAGGTAATGTAGGCTGGTATCTATAAAGCAACTATAGACCTTAAACTAATAGACGGAAAATGGGCTAAGTTCCAGAGGGACCACGTGAGTGCGCTGTTCGACTATTACTTACTACGCACATGCGATAGAATTTCAGGTTGGGAAACGGTTATTGAGTTTTAACAATTATTGCACGATAATAGATTGATGAATAATACACAACATTATATTGTTTCTGAATGAATAATATATTTATTAAATATATGACTTATCATTTATTATGGTGATTATGCTTTTTTAAAAATATGAATTTTTAATTTTGTGCTCTAATATTACATATTATATTGTATAAATATATTTTATGTTGTCATATACTCATATTTAATAAAAAATGTTTCTGTTTGATAAAAGTTCCATATTTGATAAAAAATCTAAATAGAATAAAAATTTATATTTAATATTTATGAAATGAATAGATTTTTTGATAAAATATCTTGGGAATGTGGGAGTGTTTTGTGGTCAGAGCTGGACTTTTTTTTTTTTTCAGTTTGTAACCGACGACGCCGCGGTAACTGCTTTCGCAATACTTCCGCGACGCCGCCAAAGGTCAGAGCTGGACTAACCTAACCTAATATAACCTTACATTTTTTTCTGTTTTGAACAGAAGACGCCGCGGGATCTGTTTTCACATTCTTCCGCGGCGCCAGTAACCTAACCTTACCTAACCTTACGTAACCAGAAATAAAATAAACAAGGATCTAAATCAAAAACTTGATATCTAAAATATAAACGTTCAAAGAGAGTTAAAAACGATTATATAAGCAAATTATTTTTCAAGCGTTCAGTATTAGCTTCTCACAAAAACAGCTCCGTGAACTATCAGCCCAACGACGATATTCAAACATGCCAACTATCGGAATAAGATTTGTGACATCAAGTCGTTTCAAATAACATCGAGACCGACGACAATATTGTAGCAAGATGACGGACAAAAAAAAAATTAAACTTCAAACTATGTATGTACATATTTTTTTCTAATTATAAGTTTAAAAAAAAAAAAATTAAAACGGAATAATAGTAATTAATACATAATTATATAAAAAAAAAACAGAATATATTATAATTTTGTCATTCTGTGGTAACATTATTAAATATATAGGTATGTGAAAAAACGTTGTTCAATTCTGATGAAAAAAACGTCAACTCTCATGAAAATAAGGACAACTCTGATAAAAAAAAAGATCAACTCTGATGAAAAAAGGACAACTCTGATAACAACTTTACATAAGCACAAGGCTGGGCATTAACGAGTTAAAAAGTTAAAGTTAAGTTAAAAAGTTAAGTTAATTTTAACTAAGTTACTTAACGAGTTACTTTTTTTTTTTAAGAAGTAACTTCTATCTTAACGAATTACTTTTTTTTTAAAGTAACTTATAACTTAACTCGTTAATTCATTTTATAATCACGTTAAATTATATACTTTTATAATTAATTTGATTATTAATATTTAGTTCATAGTTGGTAATAACAAAGTAAAATTTAAAAGTTTTACCATCACTTTGGAAAACTTTTAGGTAAAAAAATAAAATATACAAATAATTTAATTATTTTGTTGGATTTCATAATATATAAGTACTTACAACAAAATACATTTTTTTTAAGATATAAAGACCTACATTATAATATTATGTTATTTGTAGATCTTTAACATGAGGTGTAAATGGTGTAATTATAAGTTTTATATGAAAAAAAAAAGTAAATTATTTTTAACTAAGTTAAGTTATTTATTTTTTCCAACTAACTTGTAACTTTAACGAGTTAAATAAAAAAGGAAAGTAACTTTTAACTTTAAACTTAACTTACATTTTTCCAAATTAACTTAACAAGTTAAAAAAAATAGTTAACTTGCCCAGCCTTGCATAAGCAGAGTTAACTTTTTTCGTTAACTCTGCTTATGTAAAGTTTATGTTTCGTAGGAACCGTGGTATAGATTTCAGTGTCTAGTTGAATACACCATACGGGTGATATGCGCGCCCAGCACTTTTGGGGACTTCTACTTTACCACCCGCCACTTTTTAGGATTTCCACTTTACCACCCGTCATTTTGGAGATTCCCACTTTACGGCCACTGGCTGGAAAAAGGTCGCTTTCCAACATCAAAAACTAAACTTTCGGTGCAGGCGTGATAAAAAGTTATTTTTGGCTGTAATTTTCCGGCCCATAATATGATTTCTTATAATCTCATGAAGCTCGATCATATTCGCCGTTTTAGAAAAATTTAGTTCATACAACGTATAATATGATTTACGATATATTATAATATAATGCCACTCGAATTGGACCGCTTCACTGGCTAGATCACTACGATATTTAACATTATAATTTATATTTTTTTATTGGAACTAAATTGATTTTAACTGAACTGAAACTAATTAGATCTATCTCGACTAGGTCATTCCCTCGAAGTATCGGATGTCAATAAAAAACTTAAAAAGGAAAATGTACTTATCGTAATATCAACATAGAGGGTTCTTAGATAGCATTGTGGTAGTGAAGTTAATACATTTATATTTTTTATTACAATATTGTATAATCTATACTAATATACTATAGTCCATAATATACATTATACATCTATCTAAATTATTAGTGTATTTTAAATCACATTATGATTCTTATAATAATTCAATATTGTATCCATTTATAATAACCCAAATGGCAAATTCACATACTCAAAAATTATTTAATCTAATAAATGGAACGTGGTTATATTAGTAACAGTGAAGTTTAGTTGTGCTGATCCAATAAGTGTACCAAGGTTTCGAGTAATACCGTTGTGCCACTTACTCTGCTGCACATCAAACTTTAAATGTTTTTAACTAATTAATTATTATAGTTTAAAATTTGATATTAATATTATATTAATACTATCAGAAAAATCCTAATAAATAAAGTAAAATGTTTTGTAGGAATTAAAAAAAATTAAAAACATTAATACTTTTTGAGAAAGTTAGTGTTTACCTTTAAATGAATCATCCTATATGTATGTTAGACAATGATTTACCAACCATACCCACCAGTGGCGAATGCTGACTCCGATGTATGGGCATGTTTATTTATCATAATGTATTATAGTTCTATTTAATTTATAAATAAGGATTTAATTAAATTAACATTAATTTTAATTATATTACAAAATTCATTGACGAAGCGCAACTGACTAAGCATGCCTTGAGTGGTTAGTACCACGGCTAAAGGTTTCGGAGTAACCGGTATTTCACAGCGAAAAAAAGCATCGTAAGCTTAGAAATAGATGATATTTTTGTCATACATTATGGTTTTATTAAATATGTAATATTATATTATTGATGAAAAATAATTTTTGTATTTTTATTAATTACGTTTTTATTGTTAAGCATGCGGCGCATCCCAGACAGCATTTTGTAATAATAATATTATAATAGTCTTATATAACGTTATACTAATATTATTCGTTATTATAATGTTATAATAATATTATTAAACAAAAAATTGCTGTCTGGGATGCTGAGCATACCTGGAGAATTCGCCACTGATACCCACCCCTATTTTTTTTTAATAATAGATATTATATTCAAATTGTAATTTTTAGAATTTTTAAGTATTATTAACGTACTTTAGAGTATATATACCATATTCTCAATTACTTACATTTTTATACCATTTAAGAAGACAAGGCATGTCTTGTTTGAATAAATACTTATTTTTTTCAAATAAGAAACACTTTTTTTTGATATTAATTTATTGTAGAATGAATTATTTGTAGAAACATTTTGAAGCACCTTAATCGAAATTATAACGAAAAGTTTTCGTGAAATGTATGTTATCTTATAAGTTGAGATATGATTTAAAATTGTGTTTAAATGTTTTAATGGACAGGTATTTTTGTTTGTGAATACATTTTTATGTAATAATTAACTGTATAACAAAACTTCACCCGTGTAAACATATGAAGTAGGTACGTTGCTATATTGCGGTATTTGAGTTTTAGTGTACCTACTTCAGTTCAGAGACATATCGGTATCGGTGTACCTCATTTTGTAAACCAATTCGGCCAAGGTCAATGTGGTAGCTTTACTTATTTATTTATTTTTATTTAATTAATTTAATTAATTATTTTTATTTAAACAAATAAATAAATGTGGGGATTTGAATATATCACTAGGTATATTTTTATATGTGCATCAAACTACTATCTAAACTTTTACGGTATCTTTAAAAACAATCTTTGACATTTTTTTCAAAAACGGTCGATTAGTTTTTGAGTACTTATATTAATATAGTATTTAATTATATGCTACAAACATAGTCACTTTTATATATCTATATAGATTATACATACGTCTTTTTTGTTTCTATAACTAATGGGAATCCTAAAATTTAAATTATATAAACAAAAAATATTCGATTTTATTGATCTAAAACGAAATGTCTGTGTAACCAACCCTATAAAAATATACAGGAGTTTAAAATATACAAAGCTATAAATACTCCCTGAGTGTTAAGGTATGTATATGCAAAATTTGGTGCCAATTGGTTCAGTAGTTCCCAAGTCTATAAGCCCCATACGACCGTATATTACTTTTATAATATATCCAACGACTAGGTTGTGTCACGCTAAGCATACAAATAAAAAAATTCATAAAATGCAAACATAGGCAATACAATACTCGAAAACTAGAAAAAATAATTGAACATATTTTGTCAACTTAAGTTAAATATTTAAAAATACTTTAGCATATGCGTACATAATATAATATAGTCTACTATCATTGAAATAAGTATTGCGTATTAATTATCGAGTGTTTTAAATTCACCATTCTAAAGTGAATTATTTAGATGACTAGTTTAACATAAATTACATCTATATACCTAGTTAAAAGACTGCTGGTTAGCTATAAAATGGTATCACGACTTTTAGAGCAGTAATTTTTTTATACTTATCGTTTTTTTTTACACATAGTTTGGCAGAGATTATAGAAACTATAATAGCCATGAACCTAATCCTCGCCTTCACCTCCTCCATTCTGACGTAGTTCTCAGCAGTCGCAATTACAAAGTAAAATATCTGCAGTGTACTGTCAATGCACGTTACTATAAAACACCACTTCGGGGCAGTAATAGCGTGACTCCAACCTTACCACATCACGGGGGAGGTGAGACGTCGGACCAATACACCGGTAGCAAACGCCTACAAAGATGAAGACCACCGGCAATTACAAGTTAAAGAATGTAAGTAGACCTATGTAACTAGTGTTAGCATTTCATTGAAATTAAATCTGATATCCGTTATTCATTCAATTTTGCATTTGGAGTGAGTGTCTCATTCTCGCCCCTCACACAACACACATTTTGACTGGACTACGACAATCATCGACCGATGTCATCGCACTTCTCGTCAATTCAATACTTAAGTATAAACATGGCTTCAAAAACAAAATGTTTTAAACAAGCTATTATAGTTCTCGTTTGGCCATACGCTATCCATATCTGGGGCCAAGCAAAACCGTCCAAAATTCGCACACAGCACGCATTGCAGGTGAATAGTGGTTACCAGATTACCATGTTATAGTACCTATGTATACTTAAACTAAATTTATTCAGTAGCCAACGCAATATGTGCACATTGATATAAACTAGCCCACCAAAACCATAATAATACATAGGTTTAAAATCGATTGAACTTTAACAGCACCTGGACATGTCGGGGGATGCCGGCTTGGACTCAGGCGAGGCCACCTTCTCCAGGCCCCGGGACAGCCGCAGCATTTCGGCACCGAACTGGTGCAGTGCAGACATGGTGGACGGCGTGGGCTCGGTGTCGGGTAGCCACAGCTCGCGGGCGTCCAGTGACGTCATTTCCGTGTCGGTGGACCCGACCGACGGGTTGTGCCGGAATGGCCGCGGAGTGCCCCGACAACTGGCGCCTGGCGTCGTCGGCCGGTGGTGGTGATCGCGGTTGTTGTGACGGTGGTGGTGACCGGACCGCGGGCTGTCGTCCACGCTGTCGGCGGCCCTGCTATCGTCTTCTGCCGTGGCCGTGCACCGCGAACCCGACGCCAGCGCACCGTTGCTGCCGCCGGGTCTCGTTGTGCCCGCGCCGACCGCCGAATCGCCGTGACCCTTTTGCTTCCGACCGCCACCACCGCTCACCGACGACGCCATCACGCCGGTCAACTCGTCACCGGTGGCCGACCGGATGTCCGTCTCGTCTGACCGGGTCCTCCGGTAGTTTCGGCGCAACATACGCCGCCAGCTTCTCCTCGTATTGTCTGCGAACACCAAAGTAACAAAAATTAAAAACATTTGTATCGGTTTATTGGTCATAGACGAATGGTTGTGTGTGGGAAGTGCACGTTGATACTGGATCGTTTTTCAGCCTAACGAATTATTCCACGTACAATTAATGACCCTAGGTCGACTTTTTCGAGTTCACCGATGTCGGTCCAAGTGTAAGCCGCGTCCGGGAAGTCTAACCTAACCCTTCGACTTTGTTCAAATGTTTTGAAAATTATGACCATAGCCAGAGTTAGCAAATAGTTTGCAAGAATGTCCTGCAAGTCTGTCTATATATATATAAAAATGAATGTATGTCAGTGTGTCTGTCTGTGTGTCCATGTTACCATGGTTACCAAGGTTGCCATGGTTACTAAGGTTACCAAGATTTCATGGCTATTAAGGTTACCATGATCCATGGTTACTATGGTTACCAAGGTTACCATGAGTGTTGTTTATAATTATAGCTCTTTAATGAGCAACGAATTGCACAGGATCAGATATAGTACGGGTGTGTCCATCTACCCATGGCAATCAATTATATAATATTTTGAAACTTATGGACCTTTTTGTTTTTAAATAGTTACCGTGGGTTTCAAAGCTATAATAATAATAATTATTGGTTGCCAATGGTTTAAAATGTTTGTTATTTATTATAGTGCCCAACGATTCATATTTATAACCGAATTCAATTGCAACTATTATAAGATTTTCTACTATTATTAGTTAATTTATTATGCCCAACAACAAACGATCGATAAATAGTCCCGCAGTTCTAGCACGCAAGAAGCGGGAAACACGAGCCGCGGAAACAGACGAGCAAAGAGAAGCCAGGTTGAGGACCAACCGAGAACGTCAGTCCCTGGCCCGCTTATCCGGTAATCCCTTTTTGATTATGTTAATTAACGTTTTGAGATTAATATAATCTGTAAAATACATATGGAGTAGGTATTTTTAATGGGCGACGAGGTGCACGGGATCAGCTAGTTTTTTATAAATTCACAAGTGCCAATGTCGGTAGTATTCTGATATTTTTGCAAATCAGGACTCCACGTAACCCTCCAATGTCGAGTGCCCATAAAAAATTCCTATTTGCAGCAAAAGTGCGTAAGTCTTTTTCAAGAGTTCTAAATTTAGTTCCTCGGTCAGTTTGAGCTTTTGAAGTTTTATACCCGGATTATCAATGTAAACACAGACAGTCCAGACTGGTTTTCACCCTCACTAAATTCGGAAAAGTTAACTCTGTAGGTATAATGAGAGACATAAAGTAGAACGTTCCAATCTGTAGTTTCTGGTCGATCTGAAGAACGTCAACACTTTTAAGCGATCAATGATTCCGTGCATTGGCGATTATTGTAAGTGCGCGAGCATAGCACGCAGTGATACGGTTAAACGCACTAATGATGATTTCCTACTCACGCACGCACTTAGAATGTTTTGCTCCCGCTGAATTCTCAAAAAAAAAAAATGGTCGTTACCCGATGCGCTTATAATGATTGTAAAAATAATTTAATCCGATTTATTGATAGTTTGACAGTCGAAATAATATAATATAATCAGGATACTATAATTTTACTGATTTATAATATATCATATTTTGCGCTTTAAAAAATCTTTGCGGTTCACCAAGCATCCCTACCACCTTTTTATCTTTTAATAATGCATTCATTCAAAATATTGTGATTTTTGAAATATTCAAGTAAACTGAACATTTTTCGACCAACTTTTACCATATTCACATATTTTTAGATTTATTTATAACGTTGAGACATTTTACTGTGGTGATACTAACTTCAAATGAGGACTACGTGTCGTCACTGGCCACGGATTTCGTTGTCATCTTAGAAACATACAAGAGACTCAGTAGATGATGTCGCTGCGAGTTAAAATACCATTTTACTAATTATATATTATTGTTACACGATAATAATATACCACGAATCGTGATGTACTTAAAATTTATTTCTATCAATGAATACGTTGCACGCTATAATTTTACGCAGGTGTTTGACCTGCGTAAAACTCCGTTGAAAGCGCTTTAGACTCAATATATTATGTCAGTATGTTTTTCGAAAAAGTTTAACGTTTATCTTTTTGTCCACGACTTTGGTGTACATCAAAAGTGGTGTTTTTTTAATTGTACGAAAACTTTCAAAACGCAAAATAAAGTGTGAATTCAAGCTACAAACTATTCAGCCGGGTTAACATTTGATATATGATCCGACGTTGGATGATACGCGTAAACTATTCACGTGGGGAATGTCTCTCATAGGTACTCGTATGCAACTATTCATATAAAAATATAATATTATTTATGTATAATATACATTTTATATTTATTTATATACCAGTCGAGGAATCATTGTTATCGTAAGATGACAAATCGACCGAATCACAAAAGAAGCAAACGACTATTGACGTCGCACAGTATATTATATTTGTAATATATCGTATGATGACGTATATAATATAACAATAACACACTTACAACACATGGAGGCTGAGGCCAACTGTTAAAATAGTGATATTTTGTTGTTGTTTTTTTATTTCAAAGGCATAAGCTCATAACTTTCCCATGAACATAAAAAAAAAACATATTATTATCATCCAACTAAATACGTGGATACCGTTATTGATTATACATTAATAGAGAAGAGAAAATAGTGGAGAGAAAAAGCTAGCCATTTCTAAAGTAGGTGTATGAAAAGAATCAGTTTTAGGAAAATAATTATATCTATTTTTAAAATCAAACAATTGTGTAACTGTTATTATAATAAGTTTTCAATAGATAATTTGTCTTTCCAGCGCGTTTCTTTGGTACTTTCAAGGATAAACGGCTATTAAAAGCCCATAAAAATATAAGAGTATTATTAAAATATTTGTTAGCATGTATTTTACAAATTTAAATTTCAAAAAAAATTAAAAGATGAAGTGTTGGCGTGTTGCCACCTAAAAATAAAAATTAGAAAATAAAAAGCGAGACTGAGACATTTTTGATTTATACAGATATAGTATTTAAATAATAAAAAATAGATAATTATATATTATACGGGATATAAAATTGATTTCATTCCATTTGACTATATATAATTTTTGGATTTCCACAGCACTCAACTTTGTGAACAACTAAAATAATATAATCTTTTATCCAAAAGTGAATAATTTAAATAGATAATTATATATTCTGGTGTACATTTTTTTTTAAAGGCTTGTACCAAAACTAAGCACTCGATTTTCGATATAACCACTTTAATCTTTTTTATCGTCACCACCGATTTTTATCACAGCAATAATTATAGGTAGTTTGTTCAGAAGAGCCACAATAATTTATAATATTATTCATCATTATTTTATTCATGGCGCTTTTCACATTAATCAGTATTTTTTTTTTTTTTGTTTAATTGACATTAAATCTTTATTCATTATTGATTTCGTAAAATACACTTTTAAAATAAAATAAAATAAAAAACATTCAAGTTATATAAAACTGACAGGTAACCATTTAGTTATATTATATTATAGTTCCTGGAAAATATGATCTCATACGAAGCACATAATTTGATTAATCGCTGGTAGTGTTCAGTGTCTGTGAGAAATAATGGTCGAATTGAATATTTTGTAGAAACGAAAAACACTTTTCACCAGTCATTGGGTCACCTTAAAAATAATATTGTTCGAAAGGATGTGTATATTACCTGGGGAAGGCACCACCTGGTTAGGTGATAAAAATCAACGCTTTGTATACATTTTTTTCAATTGATACAGAAAACGTAAACGAGTTGTTTGTTTTTGTATTCTTATTTTAGTGTTAAATTTAACTTAATGTAATCTCTGGTCAGGTGACACTACTGAGGGTCTTCCTATTCAAATATTTTATAATGTTATATAAACTTTGTCATCATACTTACTGATTATTGTAAAATAGATTGTAAATATATGTTTTAAATAAAAAAAAAAATTTAATTTTATTGAGTTGTCATATGCGACGAGAGTATGGCGTACGGAAAGTTGGAAATAACATTTGGTGTCACTGCCGTTTGGAGTGCAAAAAAATAAATAAAAATCATAAAACATCGTCGCGCGTTGCATGTATTCCCGAGGTCTTTTGGGTTACGTCATAATATTATTATAGTAACCACTCAGAAGTTTTTCGGAGCTGTTTTATTTATTTTTGTAGATTTCGCGTCCATCTGTTGATCGGCTTAAAAAGTACCCATACTCGGATTAACGCACGACCACTGCCGTTCTAATGAAAGTATTATTTATTAGTATTGAGATTCAAAGTTGTTGCGTTTGTGGGTTATAGTTATCGGAAAAACATACATATAGGTGTGCGCTTGAATAGTTTCATCCCGATTTCAATCAGTCGATTTACAAAAGTTTTCATTCGATATCACGTATGAATATAATATTATATTAAATTTCGATTAACGAAGAACAAAAATAATTTTATCTACCATATTATTATAGTCCATGATATAAATGAATAATACACGTGCAGCTCTAAATCGTTAGTATTCGCTTGAACCATTCAAAGTATAATATTATAATACCTATACTGTATCGTGGTAAAAACTAAAAAGTAACGAAAATTCAATAACAAATATAATGTGATGTAAAAATGAATATCCATTCAATATTTATATTTATTGTTAACGCATAGCTGGACTATAATATTGTTATCTATATTTTTGTATATTATTTCAAACACTTTATCGGTGTTCGACGATTTTTTGTGTAAATAAATACAAATAAATACTTTTGTTATCAATATTTGAATACCGACAAGTATAATACTTTAATTTTTGCATTTACCTATTGATAAAACGACGGGAAAAAAGTTATCCGGTTTTTGTTTTTTGAATACTTTGTATTTTGATTGATGCGTATTGTAATAAAAAACAATAAACATCAACTAAAATTAACATTTTATAAGCCCTGATTCGTACAACTTGTGTAACTGACGCGTAAGCCTTATATACGTATACATTTATAAATTTATAGGCACATTAGTGCACGAAACTGATTTTAATGTTTGAAAGAAGATTGAATTTAGTTTTATTGTTTCTGCCGGAAAACTAAAACGTCGCGATAATCGCGTGGGAGGTCGTTATAACGCGGAAAATGGTGACGCCCTAAAATGTACAGACAGTCGATTATTTCGTTTACAATATTAAATTCCATTGCCTATATATATATATATATATACCTAAATAATATTAAATGATTTTATTCGTGCCCGTAAATTTTATTACCTTTCGTAGTAATTTGACGATTGTTGGTGTGCGTGAAGTTCGCCCACGACAGCGAAATCAATATAATATGCATTATAAATTGATCACAACATACCAATAATTGGTATTCGTATGATATTGAATGAGTTACTGAAATATTTCAATTACGTACGATGACCACCGAATACGGAATCTATGTGATTAAACAGCTCGCTGTTTACGAAGATTTTTTTGAAAGTACATACTACTATATATATATTGGTAGTAGATATGCATAAAAAAAAAAAAAAAAACATTAATATAATGCAAACATAAAAATATATTAAATAAAACAATTATCGTACATATACTTTCAATATGTCAATATACTGTATATAAATCGAATAATATATATTATACCAAATATTCACGTAGGTGATGGTCCCACACTCCACAGGATGGATGAGATTTTAAAAGGATGGCGTGGACGACGACATCATGATATCGTATTCGGTAATTTCATAGTGTCGTATATATAGGAATTTTATAATTTAAAAATATACTCGTATCCCCATAGCTGCACGTTTACCTTCTAGAGTATTGCCACAATGGCACTGAATTAAAAAAAAAAAAAAAAATATTCACCTTTCAGACGTGCACCTTCTAACGCTATCATCAGTCGGATAATTATGTGATAACAGAACTCTCCTAGTTTGTCCGAAACGAGGCAGTTACTGACATTAATTATGTACGCTTTGGGTTCATGAGGAAGTTCAAATGTGAAACGAACAAAACGGATTAAGAACGTTTGCAAATCTTCCTGGGTGGATGTCGAAGCGGAGATGGTTACGATGTAGGAGCTATAATATGACGTTGAAATTTTGAATAATATGATTTGGAATATTATATAAATAATAAAGTTTGGGATGTTGATAATACCTACCACAAAAAAATAAAAATACTATTTTTGGGAATACATATTAATCATGGATCATGAAAACATACACAAAAAGCGCCAATCATATTATTTGGATAAATCTATGTACAAATGTTTCACTGTTTTCGACGACAAAATATGAACTGATAACATAAAGTACCTGGTACCCAGAGCACAACAATTAAACTAAGTCAAAGTTATTTTGACATTAATCTAATACTTAATTGGTTCTTATAAATAAAATGCTTTGGTTTTTTACATTTTTTAATTAGTCGAAGAACCTTTTTTTATCAGATTTATTTCCACATTATAACTCGGTAATACAAAACATGCACTGCCGTAAAAAATAAGCTCATGACATTTCTCGCGAAATCTAAAAAAAATGTATATATTTTTTTTTGTTAAATTAATTAAAATCAATATATTTTGTCCTCATTCGATTTTAGTGCAACGGAAACAAAAATAATATATTATGCCACGCAATAATCGTATTTATAATTTCAACATATTCAATATGTAACGATTTGTTACAAAACGACTAATGTAAGACTACAAATGTCATTAATACATCCTGGATTTAGGGCTAAGAATAAATTACTTCGAGTTGGTACGCAGTTAGTGTTTCTTCCGAGACGGGTAAATCGATGTCATGACATGCACTGAATATTTAATTGGAGTGATTTTTTTGTTTTTGCTATCGTTGTCACTACGCAATAATCTTATTCGTAAATAAATGTTTTACAGATAGTGTAATACTTGATATATCGTTATTGTTTTTTTTTTTTTTTTTGTATGTATCTAACTCAAACTGTGCACTTTTCAATCACAACAATATTTGCAATAAACGTTTAAATACATTTCCGTATACATATTAATTTAACCTCTAATTTAAAAAATATTCTGGATATTCATCATTTTTCTAAAATCCCTTAATGGTAAAAATATCACATGTACGTGATCAACGACAAACTGTGCACCATACCATATTCTTTTAATTTCTGAGTAGAGCGATGAGTGTATTGATTTTACAATGATGAGTGTGTATTTATATGTATATGTCTGTATAAATGATAAATATTAGAAAAAAATGCTTCGACTACTGGTAAAAACTTCCACCTGTTATTATTATATTCATCGAATTTCTATGAAATCAAAAACTATGAATGTGGTTAATGATTATGTAATAGGATGTGACACATAGGGTTTTTATTTTATCATACCTATCATTGGTTAAAAAAAATGTATAAACCCCCGAATTTAATTGCAGTTTAATACTCGAGTTTCTTATTTAATACTTGCGAGCTCTCCGATTTCGTTCTACCGAAGTGGAATAAAATTATACTCTACGGTATAATTGTGCTTGACATCAACATCAGGCAGGGAAATGTATATGATATTTACGCTGTTGATTTGACTTGAATATATAGGTAAGTATTGTACTTATGAAAAAAATTAATAAAATTTCAACATCAGCTAGCTCTATGCTGTCAGCTGCGTATCGTACAACGATAACGGTTTCGTTTAATATGCATTGACGGAAAAAAATTGTTTTCGTTTTAACTCATACCTCAGCGTTGATATAGGTCCGCCTATATGTGTTATTGACGTAAGTGCGAAATTTAAAAGCTTGTTCAAGCCGCCTGCTGCCGATGTAGTGCTGCTCGGAAACGCGCAATATATTTGTTCATCTCGTAGAACAAAACGATCCTTACATAATGCATTATAATACTCTGTACGTCTTAGGGCGATATTTTCAATATTCTTTTATTTATCGTTTGCAATACATATATTGTAATAGAATATATTACATATGATATCATACCGATTATGAAATAATAGGTCTGAAAGCGTATTCGCGTTTCACACTCGAAAAAGTTTTGTTCAACACATCGGCAAGACTCTTCACCGTGAGAAATGTTTAAAGTAGAAACTGTAGTTATAATACAAACAAGTGAAGAAGTTAGAGTTAACGGCGTTAAAAGTCGACACTTTAAGACCGAATTTTATTATATCTCATTATTATATTCATCCACGATAAAACTAAAAAAATCATTTACATTTTAAATTAGGTAGAACAACCAAGCACTGTTTATTTTATCTTTACAGAATAGGTAATTCGTTGTTATTTTTTCATTATTAAAATATCTGGCTAAAATACAAGTCTGAGCATAAACGAGTTAAAAAGTTAAAGTTAAGTTAATTTTTGCTTTTTAACTCAACCCATTTAAATTTAACTTTCATTACTTAATGTTTAACTAAATTGATTTTTAAATAACGAGTTACTTTTAAACAAATCCAAGTTTCAATTCATAAATAATTTTTTTTTGTTTTGTTTTATTTGAAATGAATAATCTCTACCTTATGGGCACAATTATAGTTTATATGATTACTGATTAATGTATAGTGTAGGTATACACATACATTTCATTTTATTAATCGCGTACACAATTAATAATATGAATAAAATATTTACAGGGGGTACTTATAGATGTAAGCAGTCATACATTTTTTTTGTTTTTGACAAGATGGAAGGTGGGGGATGGGGGTTGAGAAGGTTATTACAGTAATATTATTATTGATGATGCAAGTTGCATAAATATTTACTTTTTATTATTTTAAATCATATGACTAGCTGTTTATAAATTAAATAAATAATAAATAAATAACTTAACTTAAGTTGATAAGTTAAATGTAAGTTTTCATATAATTTTTAACGAAACTAAGTTAAAAAAAAAATTAGGATAGTTATTGACTTCAAACTTTTTAAAATGTTTTCTATCAACTTAATGTAACTCACATAAAAATAATCATTAAGTTGCATAGACTCGCTAAAATGATTAAATTAAAACTGTAAGCCATGGATAAATCAATTGGGGTGTAGAACGAAAATGTATAAAATATTTCATTTGACCAGCGCGGGTTAAAATTACTGTTGAGTATGGACATAGCATCTATAATATATAAGTTATAACAAACAAGTTTTATAGTTAGATGAACTGGATTATATGATTTTTGATTAATGACTGATAAAAATGGCTTACACCAAAAGTTTGTTACTAATCATATTATATTATTTAGGTATAGAAATATCAACAAAATTAAAAGGAAATATTTACGTCATTTTAGTCGAATCGTGTTTGTTTACTAACCACTCTATTTATTACATTAAAAATAATTTACAAAAAAAAAGTGTACCTATACCTATGTTAAAACACGAATCGCCGATGTGCATTATAGTGCTCGTTTACTATATATATTAATACTAACGTAAAGAAATAAAAACATTTCAATTTGGTTTGGTAAAATAGTTTGAAAAAAATATCATTGATCAATCGATCAAGAAGGTGATAATGTAATATAATCATATCACATATTATAATATCTATACTAATCTATATATATATATTTTTTTTATTAGTTAACCCGCGGCAACTTAGGCCATTGGGTGGTTCTTAAACTGTGGTAGAGGGAACAGTAGGTGTAAACACGTTTGTGTAGTTTTTAGGTATCTCTGGCACGCCCGGGTGGGGGATGGTGCCACTTGTTCTCCGGTCACCGTGACTTGCCCGAAGAAAAATGCCGCCCGTGAACCGAGGTTTGAACCAGCGCCGGTGTGCGTCACAACCGACGCCTTAGTCCGCTCGGCCACTCCGTACTCCAATCTATACTTTCTATACTAATATTATGAAGTTGAAAAGTGTTTTTGAACGTATTAAATGCTAATCTCAGGAACAACTGATTTGAATTGAAAAATTATTTTTTTTATAATTGTCTATAATTATTATTAATTATTATTAATGTGAAAAGCCTGTGTATTTGACCAAACAAACTCTTCAACTTTATAATGTTAGTACTGATAGTATTGAAAATTAAATTTAAATTTCTTCGCAACAATGTGATCGTTGCTATAGTTTCGACTGGTCCAGCAGTTCGTCAAACGGTGCTAATACCTCGCTTACCAATGATTCCCAATGATTTGTATTTTAAATTCAAAATAATACAATTTCCGTTCAGTTACCGCATTTCGTCAGTGGTATAAGCAAGATATTTCAATCGGGAGGGAGGGGGCCTTGAAAATGAATTACAATTTTATTTTTATTTTGTCGAGTCTAATAATTTCAGACGTTTAGGTGAGGTCCCACACTATATTCCCCAACTATGGTTAAAATATTTTCAGGAAAACAATAGCTGTCAAAATATTTGAAATATTTTATAAATATTTTATTTATATTTTTTGGCCAAGAAGTTCACATTTGAAAAATATTTTGTAAAATACATCAACAAAACATTTTAATCATATTTTTTCAAAAAACATTTTCATGGAAACATTATAAAAATATTAAGACAAAATTGTTGTGCAATATTTTGTTATCATGAGAATGAAATATTTATACAATATTATTAGTCAAATATTCACAAAATATTATCATTTCCCAAATGCTGAGTGGGGTATTTGAAAATGTTTGTACACCTTCAACTTCTCAACTTTTCTAGTGTAAAAAATGCTCTGATTATAAACTTCAAAGGAAGTTTTTAGAAGCAAGTTGGATCTAGTTCGTACTTTTGGGAGGTAGAAATTGAAAATTCTCAGTATTGTAGATTCTGAGCGGATAGAGGGATCTAGTGGTTTTACAATGTTGTTTATTTTATTATATTTTTTTTTATCCTGTATACAAAATTTCTACCAGACGGTACCAGACCTCATGCACAGTGGACCGACGGTACAGTCGTAAAAAATTACGTATCGCAAGAAAGTTCTGTTCTAGAACAAATTTTTCTGAATTTTTACTACGTCTGCGTTGTCGATAGCTCTCCCTCATACCAAATCGACCGCTATTGGACAAGTCGGACGGCGCACGCCGAAGAAAAACCCGGATTTTATCTCAGGGTGGAAGCAGCGATTCTGCCGTCGATCAACTTTTCACTAACCCAACCACCAATTAGGGATGGACAGAATATATTATTATAATTATATTATTGTAACATTGCTAGGTAAGAACACACGGACGTCCAACTTTTAATGTTATAATAATATGTTTATGTGTTTTTGACGTATAAATCACTTGTTGCCGCGACAGAGTTTTTCACTCGAAACGGACAAAGCTAGCTCGCAGACAATATAATAATATGCAAGTTGTAACATTATACTATTATAACAACGTGCGTGTGTTTGTGAGGTCGTAAAAACGAAAAAAAATATATACATATTATACGACAAGTATGAAATTATGTGGCACAATAATATATTATGACCTATTTCACCTCCTTTGCCGCTTTTCATGTGTCATAACAGAATGTGCACCAAGTGAAAGTATAATACGCTAAAAAAAAATTTTAAATAAAAGTAAACTCAACGAATGAAAAGGACAAACGTTTTGAAGATTTTCTATTATAGAGGTGAAAATAATTTAAAACGACTCTTTTTAATAATTATATTAATATTATAGCTATAGGTTAGAAAGCCGTGCCCGCCCGTTTCTTCTAATTCTTAAGAAACACTAATGATCGTCTCCCGTTAACACCTGTTTCTGATTTTTTTTTTATTATGAAAAAATGTTGTTTGTTATCATAATGATCGAAACAGTACGGCATTAATTATTATTATTTCGTTTTCGAATAGTCTTAGTGTGAAATCATTATAAGTTATAACCAATAAAAAAACTTTTTTTATTATAGCTGACACGATATTTGGGTGTAAATTACATGTCATTTTATGTGAATAATATTTTAAATAGATAACACCGCTAGAAACATACACAATTTATAAATATTATTTAAAAGATATATTGTTGTCACTTTGAAAAAAATTTAGGTAAAACGCGCGTTTCATACCATTGCACTAGGTTGGTTAGAACAAATTTAATTTCATAAATTGATGACACAACCAAAGATCGTTGGAAACTTTAAAACCTTTAATAATATGTTTTGTGGTTTCAGAAGCTGTGGTATACTTAGTATACTTAGTATTCTCTATACAGTATACTACTAGTCGCCATGGGGTGTAAAAATAATTTACTGTGGAACTTTTGTCGAATTTATGATAGAGGATAGACTAGATGGTATAGTACAACGTAAACAAGAATCCATAGACGATATACAGAATAGTAGGTGGGTACATAGGTATGCTGCTCGCTTCAATTATATTTTGGTGTAAGACTGGGATCTGAAACCCGAATTTCATTAGCATTATATATTTAAAAGACGGATTCGAAAAATAATTTTGTAGAATTTCGGTTTACTATCCTGATAAATTTATTTATATACACATGTAGATAGGTAATATGTCAGAGCCAAACGAGGAGGGAAATGGGAATATACAGTTTCGCTATTTTTTCACGATTAAAATAAGGTTGTGCTCGAATTAATTCCTACTTGATGGCCAAAATCGAATGGCCAAACTGTTGAAAGCTTTAAAATATAAATCGTTTATTATTGGCGTTTATACTATAAATATCTATTATACGCATAGAAGTTTAACGTTATCCGTATCATCGTGCATTAAGAAACTAAGTTAGATTGATTTTCTTACATGACCATAATATACAGTATTAAATTTGAAAAATCAGTGTCGGTATTTGTTGCACAGGAGGATTATCTGACCTTCATTTACAGTACATAATAGTTTCATTTACAGATATTTTATCTGTAGTATAATATACTACGTGAAAAAAATGCCACATATAAATGTAGAAATCGAGTCGTCGTTTTCGATCATAATCTTCAGTGCCTCAATATTATAATTTTAACTGGTAAAGTTTCCTCATTGAGTCTTTGTAGTGTATAAAATATAAACTTTAAAATTACAATAATGCCAAATAAATCGTTTTTCGTCGTATTTTTCTTTTTTTTCTCGATAAACATTGACAAGTTATGCCTGGTTTATTTCATGTAGTTTTTTTTTTATATTTTTCGTCAACGCTCCAAGTTAAGGTATTTATTTATTCATAATAATTTTTCAGAACTGAATAAATTCGATAATATAGGTACTTTATTTGGTGATATATTTTCAGCAACGATTCTTATCGTGTTTAATAAAAATAAAAAACGTTTAATAAGACGTATTACACACAGTTGAGAGGACTTAAAACGGAAATTTTCGAAAGACGATGTTTAAGGTGATAATGTTTTTGTACGAAATTCAAGATGAAAAATATATTTTTAACGTACAATAATTAGTTTTCAATTTATTGTCGTTGTTGCGTTAGCTACAGAATTTGATGACCAATCGGCACAATCGCTGAGAGCTGTAATCAATTAGATCGAAAAATAATAATCTGACATAATATTTGTTTAAAATTACTTTGATTCGAATTGTGCGTGAAGCCCGTCTGCAGATTTTGCCTCTTCGCAGCCAAGTGTCGGACGGTCAGGGTGTACGTGAGTATCATGACGCCTAGTGGAATGTAAAAACTCACAATCGATCCAATCAGTTTGTACAATGGATCGGGTATCTGACAAGAACCATTTACTAGCACCGAGTTGAAGTCCTGCAACAGAAAACAACAAATCGATTAGACAAATTACATCAGAATACTTATACATACCACACTTGATAATAACTATATTATGTACCTACTTATTTAATAAATAATATAATATATTAAACATCCCATTAAATCGTTAACAAATCATTTTAATTTCCATCCAGCTAGAAAATTAAAAATTATCTAACAGTACAATAGATTACACCGAAGTCAAGAATTGTAATAACAAGGGTGGGTACAAAAAACAATTCATAGATTTTCCATCAATCCAAAATTTGCAAAATATAATTCTATAAACATTTAAACCACCAGAATACATTGAAGCTGTTCATATTCATGGGTCATATCCTGATTCACATAGTATTAAATATTTCAATTTGAAATATCCATTGACAACGCTGGACTTTTTTGTTGATCAATTATATACAAGTTACAAATGACTATGGTTAGTACATACATTACTATACTTGATTCACGTTGATATAATCATATTATAATTGGATTGAACAGAATCAATTTGCTATTGGTAAAAATTCAACTCTCAAAATTCTTAAATCCTATAGTGACCTATGATGAAGTGGGGTGCGATAAAAAAAATTGAATTTACTAAACAATGTTTGATTTAATTTGTTTCATTCTACATATATTATGTTATTAATTAGAGAAAAAAATTCGGGGATTTTCGAACGGATGAGTAGTAAAAGGTCAAAGCTCTCTCGTTAATAAATAAAAGTTTTATAAAGAAGAATTTTTTAGCCTTATCCAATCGAATGAAAATTGAATTAATATTTAACGTATAAAACGTGTGTCCGCAAAAACCGGATACACTGTATAACCAAATTACCCATATTACTCATTATCCGATAAATATTTTTGAATTATGTTTGCAGGACATGAAACTAGGCTATTATGATATTATTAATCTCTAGCAGACAGAATTCAAAAATATGTATAGGAAACCGAGTAATGTAGGTAACTGAATTATAGAGTGTACCCAGCTTTCGCTGACAAACATTATATAAATGTATTTCTAGCTAGGCTCGAAGAAATCATGAACTAGGTACTGTGAACTTAACAACTAACTTTGTGTTAATCTTTTAATAATTGTATTTGTTTTCATAATAACTTAGAATTCTATGAAACTAAACGATTTGCCAGTCATACAAGAGTAATTATTATTCCCTTTAGTTCGTGGTTAAAATATTATAATATAATGGATAACAACAAATTAGCAAGACACTAATATGGATTCCAGGGCACAGCGACATAGAAGGCAAAAAAGAAGAGAAAAAGTAATAATAAACAGACTTCGCATCGGACACACTCGATTAACACATTTATACCTCATGGACAAAAGAAGAAAAACCTATGTGCACAACCTGTGGTAATGAACTAACAGTCAACCATATCCAGTCCTGTAAAGTATATAAGTAAAAGTATTTGAGTAAAAGTCTTCAAATGCTTTTTTAAGTATTGAATAACTTTTTAAATACTTTCAGCATGAAGTATTTTTAATGGTATTTTAAATACTTTTTTTTGTATTAAATGCTTTTTGGAATACTTTGGTTTTTTATTTCGAACATTTTATTTTTATTCGAAATAATTGGTTGGAAAAATATTATTGTCAACTACAATAATAGAATAATAGTTTTATTTAATATTCTGTATTTCTGTGTAAGCCGAAGCCCAAAGGTTTGTGAAAACCAGATTTCTAAAAAAAGTTGTTGAATATTGAATAATAATATTCCCTTTAAAACTATTAGATAACTATTAGATTACCTACTACCTATGTGTTTATATTACGATAGTTAGAAACCCACTTTAAAAACCAAAAGTATTTGAAAAGTATTGTAGTAGTATTTGAAATACTTTACAATTAAAGTATTTGAGTAGTATCTTAAACACTTAAAAAAAAATGTATTTGAGTATTTACTCAAGTACTTTTTAAAAGTTTTCTTTACAGGACTGACCATATCCTTATACTGAATGCCGTCAATACACAGAGAAACTCGTCAAGCCCCAACACCCTAGATGTTATAAAATATAATATGGCCTATTTGTTTGAGATATTTCTTATGTTAAAATAGATAATACACCATAGATACTTATTATTTACTACTATTTGGGCTTCTCTATAAAAAATTCTAACCATGTTCGATGGTTAAATATTTTAGATATTGTATATAATCTATATTATATTATTACAGTGATTTTCACCTTAAAATCTTCACGAGGTCGTTTAATACAATATTGTAAATCAATTAAAATAACGAGAGAATCTGCACAGTACTTTTCATAAAATACAGAACAATTTCAATTACCTTAACTTAATCACAGCTCATTCCTCGCCGAATAGTGTAATGTGTGATTTAATCGTGAATACGAAGCTTTATACCAGTATCGCAAGAATGCTACGTAAAAGACAATTAATTATATGGCGATAATATTATGCACGAACAATATCTTTAACTTATTTGATCCAAAGTGTTTGTGGTTGAGAATTCCTACTTTAAGAGTTAATATAGACTGCACCCTCTCATTGAAATACTACCCTTGAAGGACAACTTGTGATTACCCAACCACAGCCACCTTAGGAAAACGACCAAAATGTTCGTGCCATTCTACCATATTCAAAACATAGAAAATAACCATTAAAAAAACGTATGTGAGAAAGAATAGCAAAATGCTTTAAAAATAATGCAGAAGAGTGGCTTTCACATTCGTTGGTTAAAAATAAAACCGATTGACAGAAAAACTTTTCATAGACATATTAATTATAATATAATAATATCCTGTCACTATTCTAGAATTATATTTACATGTGGATTTAAATATTATTTTCGTCATAAATAAAAAAAAGATACAGTGGTCACGAACATGAAAAAAAAAGTTAGGTGTATATTTTTATTTATATTTAAATAGCAATATATAGCAAACTAGCTGATCCCGTGCACTTCGATGCCCGTTACCAACTCTATACGACTCAAACTTTGTTCAATTCGTTATTTAATATTCGGTGTATGGTGTTCAAAACTTATCTTAACTTTTCCGTTGCCCGGGATAGAAATTCTGATTCGCAGCAGAAGGTATTATCAGGTAGGCAATCTACCTGTGGTAGATTGCGGACCCCACGCTGTTTGTACGTAAGTGTATGATTTAACTCTAAAGTATTAAAGTTATACCACGTTTGTCGTATTCCACCTATGGTGGAATAATTTAACCAATTAATACAAAATCCTAATCCAACCTGACGTCCTAACCGTACTAATATCAGATGAATAAAAATCAACCAAATTTAACCATTTTTAAATTAGCCTGTCTTCTTCCTAGAGGTATAATCTACACACAAATATTCATTTATATATATTGACATAAAATAATTAACAAACATGCCCGATTAACACTGTTGCGTCACTGTTGTATTTTTTACATCCAGATTGTCTACTGTTCCCGTATATTTTCCTAAAATTTTCTTTCGTAAAAACCTTCTCCTGGCAATTACGAACATCCCAAAAAAAATTTGAGCCAAATCGGACCAGCCGTTCTCCATTGTTGAGGTAACGTACATTTTTCGCGCTCCATTTTTATATATAGGTATAGATAATAATAATTGTATTATTATTTACAGTGTGGTTGATTATAGTTTAATTAAATATAAGTGATAGAAATAAGTCTTAATATTATGTGATATTGTGAATTTATTAATTCTGCGTATTGATGAATTTTATTCTGAATTCAAAATAAGCGAAATACAATTTTCATTCATCAAGACAATACCACTACTATTGCAAATTTATGATTTTATTTCAAATATTTTAGATGGTTTATATTTTATGGTACATAATATTATAACTGGTTTTTAAATGTTAGCATTGATTTCAAATTTGAGGGAAAAACTATGGATTTGATCAAACTCAATGCTTTTAAAATAGTTGAATATGATATTTTTATTATAAAAAGTTTATTTTGCATAGGTACATATTTTTTTCTAATACTAAATCATATTTTTTTTATACACATGAAGCTTATTTAATATTTTTATATTTATTGTTAGGGCAGCAACGTATTTTTTTAATACAATTTTAATATTTTACGAACATTATTTATTGGTACCTTTCATACCGTGTACATTGTTGGAAATTTATTTTATTATCATAATGTTTTGCGCCGTTTGGTATATTTTTGAATTTTTGAACAAATTTTCCTTTTTCTAAGTGCTTAAGTGCACGTACATTTAATTATACATGGTTGTTTTAGCGCATTTAAAATGCAATACATAGGTCTTTGGGTGACTGTCAATAAATCAATTTTACAATTTACGGAAACCTCCGGCAACCTCCAACGACAGCGTGCCACAATAACCGTGCTATGTGGTACAATATTTCATACAACGATGCGTTTGATACGGTCACGTATTCGTGTTATTATGGTGTATTAAAAACAAAAAAAAAAAACGTTAAACCCTAAATTGAAAATGGTCGTTTATATAACATTATAGACTGTTATTGGGATGATAAAAGGAGACAAAATGTCACTATAAAATTATTGTATACACGTATAATATGGTGGGAGGCCAAATAAAACCTGGAGATATTTCAACGACAATAAAATATAGCCGGATATATATTACCTACCCACTTGGTAAAATAACACCGGGCTAATAATCACTGCCACGTCGGTAAACATTTCTCACCGTGCAGAAAAAGGCTTTTTTTTCTAATTTGAAATGGTTTTTTATGTTCGCTCTCTTATTTGCATTCTATTCACGTGGAGTTCTTTTTTAGCATGTTTTTTTGGGGGGATGCACTGACTATAAATATAAGGGGTGGTGATGGTGACGGTGAAGATATCCTAGACCGGGACTCTCGCGTTTATTTTAGTTATTTAAAAGTTTTCGTTTGCTTTCCACTTTCTAGTATACGAGTATAAGGTGGTGGGTAAGTCATTTGAAGGACGCCAACGAGTTCGTTCCAATTTACGATTCGAATAAAATGCAGTTCGTTCTGAAGTAGATCAAAATTATGCACACGTTTTTATGTATGGGAACTAATTCCGTATTTCCTCTATTTAAAAAAGTGCTCATCAACTTTAGCAAAAAATGAATCCTCCACTGCTTCCGTTTTCACAACACAATAGTCTTATTTTCCAGATTGTCTTTTCAATGTGACAATACTGTTCTAATTGTCACAGAGATACCCGTGATAAAAGTATGCGTAATAATAATATAATATTATTTAAACTAACTAAAACACTTATTTATTATAATAATTTAATAATTTATTACAGGTAGAAAGAAAATTAGTAGTACCTAAAGTAAAACATAGATAATGATATATCGTGATAATAACATGTCTGTCACGATATAACTTATTCTCGATGGTTAAGCGCACACGTCATGTGCTAAAACCAATTATTTTAGAATTTTATTTTATTTTATATCGTTCATAACAGTTTTTTTTTTTTTAAATGTACCTAAATGTTCGAAATAAAATTGTTTTGGAACGTTAAACGTTTAAAATACATTTAAAATGTGGTCACCGAATAATAATTCGAAAATGTGATTTGCTCAAAGTGTTGAACCATTGACATTCGCGCTTAATACCTGCATAACATGTACGGGAGCGTGGCATAATAAATGCGACTTTTTGAATAACGTAACGAATTTTGGACTAAATTCGGAATAAACGAAATGAGACTCAGCGCGCCATCTAAAGACCGACGAGCACGGAATGTGGAAATCTATTACAACACTCAGTACAAGCGCATAGCTGGGTCTTATGGCTCTCAACGACAACAATTTATATTCGCCGAGTGACTGCAGCAGCAGCCGTTTCACTTCAATTTAAACCTATACATAGCAATAATAATTTTGCGTCCTTATATACTATATAGCTATATATATAATAAGTATATATAATATATAGCTATGCCAACATTATAACCGTGGTTCGCTATACTGGCTAAATTCGCGTTTTTATAAATCAAGTAAGTACATATTATTATTATTATTATTATTATTATTATTATTATCAAAACGAACCAAATCGGTCCAAAAATTTAAGAGAATACGTCGTCATAACGGGGCTCGATTTTCAATGCATTGAATACTTTTTTGTCACGCTTGCACGGAAAGTCTGGTTTTCGACCACGGTTGAAGCGTTTGAAAGCAACCTTTTTCCGTCCAGCGGGCGGAAAAGAGGAAATCCCCAAAAGTGCCGGGCGGAAAAGAGGAAATCCCCAAAAGTGCCGGGCGGAAAAGAAGAAATCCCCAAAAGTGCCGGCCGCCGGGCTCGTATCCACTGCACAACCAGAAACTAAAATGTATACCTACCCTGGTCCTTCCAAAACATAAACTTTTGGTTACATCTTAAATTTATAGTATAACCTCCTTGCATGACGCATTATCATTTAAACATATTTTGTAGAATAGTCTATAATTGTTGCATAGATCCCTGCATAACCTTTTCCATGAACGCAGGGGCGTGACAAAAAAATAGTATGTGTGGCTCGCGCGGGAAGGCCATTTCCCACCCTTGCCACACAATATACTATTTTTTTTACCTGACGCGATATGCTTTTCAAGCTGAAAATGTGTTTCGAGCACAGTGATTTTACCTCAATAAGCAACTATCACATTTTTCGTGGTTAAAGAAGATATTATAGTTAGAGCGTTCTTTCATGTATGTGTTTAGAGGAATATGTCAAATAAAAGATGTTAATTTGTTGATTACGCCTGTCGATCTTAGTATAATTTCCACTTCAAAGGAAATATATGAATCATAGATGTATAGTATAGGTATAAGTAACCATTAGTTGTATATATACCTGCAGGAAATTAGAAAACGTTTGCATTTTATTCGTTTCTGTGGTGATACAATGGTGTTTTATTTAATGCATTACAAGGAGTAAGATCCACCAGCAATTAATTCCTCGAAATAGTTATTAAATAATTATTCTGTTGTTTTATAAAAATAAAAAATAAATTTTTTATAGTGCATATTTTGAGTTTTTAGATTTACGGTCGTAAATAATGCAATTCTATAAGAAGGGCTGCGCATTTGTAAGAAAGTTACAAATTTTTCATATGCATTTATGAAACTTTTATTTTGCATTATTTTACAATTATTATTATATAAGTTTCATTTAATGATTTCTACAGTAATGATAAATTTGTTTATTTCTTTATTTTAGGGGTACGCGTCTTCTATATGTTTAGCTAACCTGGATATAGTTTTAAGCGCCCCTATATCATAGAGACTTTGACATATATGCTGAACTCAGTAAAGACGGTATTCAACATGAATATCTCAAAATAAACACTTTAGTTCAATCGAAATAAATTATAAATCATTTTAAATAAGTCATAACATTAGATACGTGTTATGTTCTTTTTAAACTTTTTGATCCAAAGACGATCGTTTTAAAATGCAAACTTTCGATGAGATTATTTTTACTCTCGGCTTGGTTTCTCAGTTGAATATTATAAAAACAAACATTTTATAAACTTTCTATGTAAAGTTTAATTTCTTAAAAATGTACATTATTTAATATACTTAAGTAAAATCTTGATTCACTGAATCAAATATTCGAAACAGTTTTTATTTTTGATGTATACTGTTTTTTGATATTAACTCTTTTAAAACTATCTTAATGTTAGTGTTAGTATTTACAATATATATGTATTTTTAAATGAAGTGAAAATGAAAACAATAAGGATAACAATATTGTTGGTCTTGCATATTACATCAAATTCCAAATCAAGCGTTTGATTTGCAAAGAACATTTTTAAGAAAACAGCTTAAAAAATTAAAATCATAAAATTACATGTTCAACGAATACTTTAAAAAAAATAAAAATAATACAAATATGCATACTTATGCGTAAAGTATAAAACGCGTGAACTATACTTCTACTAGTAGCGGTGACGTCAGTTCTCAGTAATGTACTCTTTAACCAATTCACTTGGAACTTAGAGCTATTCGGATAAGCAAACGTAAATTATATTATATATATAAACATAAACATTGAATGTTTATGTCTTTGTTATCTATGGACTCAAAAACTACTAAACCATTTTCAATAAAAGTTACATTTCTTTAGATTCGGGGATGGTTTATGTAGCTCCGTTTTTCAACCCATACAATATGTTATTATAGAGTGGCATCAAGTAGCTGACACTTTTGTTTTAGTTCAGCTCATGAAAAACAAATGTTTTTATTTATACATAGGTTTGCCATTGATTTTATGTAAAAATAAAGTTATTTTTATTGAATATAATTGTTTGTATTAAGTATATTACATTTTATCATTCAAACTGATAAATCTATTCGATATAAATGAAATTGAATAACAGCAGACTATTATAATATATAAAGGGTAAAGTGGTGGGGGGGGGGGCGGAGTGGTCGAGTGGACTAAGGCGTTGGTTGTGACACGCACCCGTTGCCGGTTTGTACTCGGCCACGGGTGGAATTTTTCTTTGGCAGTCGCGGTGTCCGGAGAGAGAGGCCGCCATCCCCCACCCGGACATGGCAGATACCTACGGGTGCCCACTTAAAAATTCTGCCCAAAAACAAACACACACGTGTTCAAAACCTACAGTACCCTTCCCAACAGTTTCCACTGCAGGCTAATGACCTTAGTTTGTCGAAGCCTCAGCCAAAAAAAAAAGGTAAATTTTATGGTTTTAGTGCGAACCGATTTTGACAATTCAAAGAAGGTTTAGATAATAGATTGAAACAGTTATTTTAGGGTGGCTTCCCTCTATAATTAATATTCATGACTCATATTAGTTTATTTCTGCTTCTAATTAATAACACGTGAGATAAAAAAAGCTACCTATTAGTTATTACAATCCACTACAGGTGGATTGCCCATCTCGGATTTAATTATTCCCGGACAAAGACGGATATTACAGCTAGTTATGTTATATTTATATCATATTGAAATTTTGTTTTAAATAATAATACTTTTTTGAAAACGTTTAAATAATATTAACGACATCGGAACGGTAATCTCCGAACGACCTTATCGATGTTAGACGTGATATTATAATAATGTCTAACGAATAACGCAAAACGCGATACCATACATTTATTTAAATTGTTGAACAAGAAAACATATTATTATTATGTTTCACGTCATAGTTATATTGTAAATGTAAGCATTACGTGCATGCGATTACAACCGAAGGTAAGTTTAGCGTCGGTGGAAAAATATCTCATCGCACACGACTACTCCACAATTTCACTCTATCCCATTCCCCGACAAGCGTGTCATTTTGATTTTATATCAACCGATTTTCGTATCCCGTCGAGTGGAATATCTTTAAAATGTAAGTTTTGCGACGAGTTTTAATCGAAAATTAAACCACCTCTGGGTATATTGTCATCGTAAGGCGAAACCCGACGACAAACCACGGTAGTGGTATAGTTTTAGTTGCGGTGGTGGTAAATCATTATGCACATTGCGTTGAGAAGGAGTGGTAGTCGATAAATAAAAAAGTAAGTAGTTCAAAGTTTAATGGGACGCGACGGGCCAAGAGGGGAGGAAACCACAAATTCACGACGTATACTAATAATAATATATACATAATAATAAACACGTACATAATATTATGCAATATATACATGGAACTTGGAAAACTTACTTTTGAGTACATGAGGCTCAGCGGCAAACTCATAGCAATCGACAGCAACCACACGAACACGATCTTCAATATCACCCTTCGCCGCGTCTTGTTCCGGCCAAATTTCATCGGATACCTCAGGCTCAAGTACCGGTCCACGCTGATCGTGCACAAGTGCATTATACTTGCGGTGCAGAACAATACGTCCAGACATATCCACGCCAGACAGTACACGGGGGCGAACGGAAACTCTCCTGTGAAACGGAAGAAAACCAATTTATATTATAATCGAATCGCCTAAACCATAATAACATGATAATATTGAATGATATATATATATATATTTTTTTGTTCAAAAGTAATGTGTAGGTACTTAATACATTAAATTAAAATTATTTACAATTCTTTTATTTCTACTGCCGGGTACTTTTTTGGGGGATTTCACATATTATTAGAAAAACGAAAAAAATGTCTGATAATTTTAGCGTCCAAAACATTGTGGGTACGTACATTTGACTACGTTGATCCATAATAATACATTTTTAGAGTAGGTGCAAAACAAACAATTACAGAGTATCACAGAGTTCCTCTGTCACGCAACTTCCTTATCTAATAATATAACTAGCAATATTGTTTCACTGTTCGATAAAATATAAACTATATCTTCAATTTCAGAAAAATATTCTGCTACCTATGAAATTATAATTAAGGAAAGCCATAGGTACATTGTATTAATTCTATTTTACTATCATAATATACAAATATACCTACTTAATATAGGTAAGCACATGTGCATTGAATGAGAAAACGCGTGTTATTTTCAAAAACCCAAACATTATATTTTCCGTATTTAACGTAAGTTTTATTTAATTTCACACAATTTAAACTGTGAAACGTTCTACAAAAACTTATTATTTTGTCTACTATTTAATTGTTTTCAAGGAGCATAAATGAGCATTTTGATGGTTTGTAACTTCGTGATAATGTTAGACGGTGTATGATACCACTCCCACACAGCATTTTAATATTTCCCAACTACGGTATAAATATTTTCAGGAAAACAATATAGTTGTCAAAATATTTAAAAAAGTTGCGTAAATAATAAGGAAATATTTTATTTATATTTTTTGGCCAAGAAGTTCACTTTTTAAAAATATTTTGTAAAAAACATTCACATTTTAATCATATTTTTTTAAAAAACATTTTTATGGAAACATTATAAAAATATTAAGTCAACATTTCTGTGCAATATTTTATTGTTTTATGAGAATAAAATACTTATACAATATTATTAGTCAAATATTCATTATTCAAGCACTCCAAAATATTCACAAAATATTATCATTTCCCAAATGCTGTGTGGGCTAAAACTCGACGTAGTAATTGTGTTCAAACATTCACACAGCTTTTTCTTTTATCAAAATTATTCATTTTGTACTAGATACTTATAGACCAGTCGATAAATATTTATAGTCACCATGTTGAAAACATCTTCGATTTCAATTAATGATTTAATAATACTGAAGCGGAAGTTATATATTATGTATCATTACACTGAGCCATTATATAGAACGAAGCGGTGTTTTGTATTTGCCAGTCGAAAAACGATGTATGCACACTATTATACGACGTGCATTGTATATTATATTGCAATATTCTTTAAGTGACAGTGAGTGGGACGTGTTCACAAACCGTCTATAATATTATAATTAATTGCGACCCATAACATGTTATGTGACTACCTACTGTTGTTATAATATATGTATACACGTTTCCATTTACAACGCGTTCATAAAATATTATAATAATATGGAACCTTACAATACATTTTGCCAATACGCTGTGTGTAATACAAGTTTTCTTGGAAAACATACACATCTTATTTTGATATTTTGTAATCGAAAATCACATTTTATCATATTTCCGGTTAGATCATATATTATAAATTATAAGAGAATATTCAATATGTATGCATTAGTCATAAATCAAATTTTATTTTATTTACTAGAAAATAAGTTATTTTAATGAAATACATTAATCATTCTATCGAGCTTAAGTATAGTTAATATAGAAGTCAAACATTTGTTTGACTAAACGAGGTATATTATTGAATTAATTGTTAGAATTCACTAAGCTACGAGGTCTTAGATGGACTTGAGAAAAAAATAACAGTAAAATATGAAATATAATACAATGAATGTGTACATTTCAATTGTAATCATAACAGTATTAAATGTATACTGAACTACTAAAATTCTTTAAAATTTTATACATTTATAATGAATATGTTTGATAGATATAATATATTTTATTTTATTCTTATTATAGTATATTATGTTTGATAATATATTATATATTATGATTAAATCGAAGAATAACTTATACATGTTATATATCGATGAAAACTAATACACCAATCAAATGTAATGTTTATAAAAGCGTATGATCCATACAATATCTGCATGTGTATGTGTCTGATAAACAGTATCCAATTTCATGCAATTTTCTTCTGCGGTAATGTGTATTAGTATGGCTAATGGGTATTACAATCATTTATTTATAAAAGTCCTAATTTTAATAAGACGGTTATGACAAAAAAATTAAAAAGATTTGTACTGTATATTAACCATCTTGTGAAGTTATGATTTTGAATTTCGGATAATAAGTAGATTGACAATATTGAGTACGTATAATGTATATACGGAAAATCTATTGTATATGAGCTATTTTATATGAACTATGAATACTTATCCCTTGTTCAATTATAATATATTTGAAAGTTATTAGCAAGTTATATTTTTACAATAAAGCAAAGTGCAGATGAGTATTGAAATGGAGGTCATTTATAATTTTGAATATTGCCTTATGAATCTATTCATTGATGGAACTTCATGTAGTGTGGCTGTATTTATTTACAAATAATATATATTATATGCAACATACATTATTATCACTTATAAATCGAAATATTTCATTGTTTTACAATCCGTGTTGAAGTTCTGGAGTACTATTTCTAAATTACATTTTTTACAAATAACTAATTATCTTATTTACTTTACTAAGTAATTAACTACTACATGCGTCACATATTTAATTTACGCTAAAGGTGTGTCTACAATGCATATTTTTTCAAATATTTAAAGAATCTCTCATCACACGAACTATATCGTAATTCAAGTAATATTGAAAAATATTATACATATTGTATTAAACGTTGTGTCGACACGGTGATATTATTTTATAAATACGACGACAAACTGTAGGACGATAATTTTGTTGTACGACGTGTAAGCCAAGCCCGTATTGTATTTTTATAACAACTTGCGTTATTATATTTTTATATAAAATCGTATAACGGTCCATAGAATAGATTTCTTTGCTTTATGGCATTCAACACAATACAAAAATATTACTATACGTTTTCCGCGCAATTTGAAATAATAATAATTACTCTAATTAATGCGCTCCCGCCGGCCAACTATTTTTTATTTTTTTTTAAAAAGTCACACAAAATTTAATAGTGATATTATACATTAAACGAGTACGTCTCCGTTGTATAGTGACTACATTGCGTTAGGGCCCATACCGTAGGTATTTTTACACCTTTGAAATTATTACGGGTTTACGATCTACAATGCAATATTATAATAACACAATGCTTTAATTTCTTATAGGAAATCCATTGTTGATTTTAATAATAATTTTCCTATCCTGGAACACACTCCGCACCCTCCTGTAAACGCATACCGTATAAATCACAAAACGTTTCGGGCATGAACTCGGCCCAGTGTAATAATAATATTGAATAATTTTGTTTGTAAAATGTTATCATATTATTATAATAGTATAATACAACGAAAGAGAAACTGACATTTTTTTCTTCAAGGAGCACTGCATAGGCAATTTGTCTTGTTAGACGTTGAATATAATATTATTATGTAAATGACTGTTGGCTCGTGTAAGCCGTTTATCATGATGTTCAAAAATATTCGTTCGCATTTAGGTAAATATATGTTATTATTTTTCCCATGTCAGTGAAATTATAATACTTTTTAATCCTATATAATAATAATATTATGTATAACGATATAAAAAAAATACGCCATTTTGCTTACTATACACTCAACAAGCACAGGGCTGAAAATATTTTTCCAGGGACTCCTCCTTACCAATTTATTCCTAAATACAATATTATTATTGTTATTAATTGTTTGACAGTCAAATGTTAAATGTAATAATTGTTCAAAAATAATAATATTTAAAAGATCAGAAATTTCGACAATTCCATGCTGTTGAAGAACAACGGTGGTTTTGACAAATATTTGAATCTATAGAGGAATAATATTGTTAACGGTATTTAGGTTATTTTGTTGCTGTATGTTTTATGCCTCATACACGACTGAAATATGTCTAAAACATGTCTAAGACCTGAATTTCTTGGAATTCTTATCATCACATACCAACAAATAGCATAGATGAGTCTCAGTTTATCCAAATCTGGGCGAGATATCGTCGAGGACTTGTATTCTTACTATATTATTGCTCAGTATTTTTGGCCGTTTACTATGCCGTTATTCACAATAATTACAATAATTGTTATAATTATTATAAGTCAACTAGAATAGTAGTAAAACAATTTAAAGAAACAACTAGATAGGTAATAACAATATTTTCTAAGGAATTTTCGGTTATAGATTTGCTATTTGCATTTTTGTTTTTTTTCGGAGTGGACCATCTTAAAAAAAAAAACCCGATTTCCGTGAAAATGAAACGCTCTAATGTCAAAGCATACTTTTCCTCTGAAGTTAAAAAGTTAGTACATATACATAGAGAGTATAATGGACTGACCCCGACGAATGCCAGTTGTTATACATTTGAAAGGAATGATAAATCATCGGATTTTGAAAAATGAATCTTAGCGCTGAGTTCGGTGGCATATAAATCGAAAAACGTGGTTTCAACTCAAGCTATGGGGCGTAATGCAATGTGTTTTAGTGTAGGTTTTCACGAAACGAGAATTGTATATAAGTACCTAACTAAAAAAAAAATTATATTTCACATTTTTATAAAATAATATGCGAATGTCTCAAAAAAGTTTTTTTATGAGATATACATATTATGATTTAAGTAGAAATCCGTTCGATTAATATTTAATACTAAATAGTACATTAAGTCTTCACGAATACGCGTAAACAAAATATTATCAATACCTACCCATTGTCTCAATACAATTAAAAAGTTGCCTATATATTGTGGCGCGGTGGTCGACTTCAATCACAAACGTGTTCTGAAGTCAAACATCAGCCGGTGTCACTAGTTGCCGGATGGGTGACCACTCAGGTTGTAGAGACAAATCCTCACCACATATACACGTGCTCTAACCTTACCCTCCCTTATAGTTAAATAGCTACAAAATAACCTTCAGGCTAATGATCATAGATGTCAAAGCCTTAACTAAATTTAAAAAAAAAAATAAATAAAAAATAAGGCTATGACAGTGAATTTGATTAATTCGTATAATATGATATTTAAAAAAAAAATTAGAATGACATAATATTATATATATTTGTTATTATTGTTTATTGCGTCTTCATTAGCTTCTCGCCGAAAATATTTCCTAGACGCTCAATCGACTGCTGACCGATCGTAACATTATAATATTGTTGTGCGTGACAAAAATTAAAGTCGAAAACGAATATTTGGTGTCTCGGTGTACAACAGTTCTCGACAGGATGATTGTCAGAAAGTAATAAAATGCGGTGCGAACAGGGTTAAGCAATTTTCTGGGAAATTCTTGGGGTGGCTTAAAGTGCCGCACTGCAGCTCGTGTCAAATGTCCTGAGGTATAAAATATGAATGGGCCACGCGCAACTTTGAAGAACCCTAAAATGCCAACGGCATCGGTTGGCGTCTAAGAAATGCACATCGTCTAACTCGTCCCGCCTCCCGCTCGGAATCCAAAAATAAAATAACTATTTTCGAGTCATAAGTTATTCACGATTTGTATAAATATAATATCGTCCGACGTCAGTTTGTGCTCGCACCGACGTCGACGTACTCGTCGTTTAAATTTTACCTGTTAATAATATTATGTCACACAGCAGATTGCAATTTCCCGACAACTACAGATTCGACGCGGGTAAAAATGTATAGGATAAAAATGAATTACGCTTCGATGGTTATAATTTTTTTTCTTTTTTATATACATGTTTTTATCGAAAATATAATATTTAGAACGCCTATACCCCGCGGGTTATTGCCTGCTATGAATTATAATAATAATAATAATGTTATATATTGTACGCCACGAATTAATAAACATTTATGAAAATTAATTTGCGCGCTTAATCCACTCGATGGTAAATATTATATTATACAGGTATTTATCCTCGTTTTAGTCGCACTTATTATTTATTTATTTCACGAAAAGGTATATTATACGAGGTTTTAATCCTCTCACGGAGCGTATATTATTATTATTATTATTATTAGTGTATATTAAATACGTGAAAACATTATGGGTACCTGCGCGTTATTAATTCGGGGGTTTTTCTTTTCGTTTGTTTGCGGCGCGCCACGCCGCGCCGTGGCAAACATATAAAATCACGTATTTGGTTTCCAGGTCGTTAACGATTTTGATGGTCGGTAAAGATTATTGTAATATTTTTCGATACTGATTATAGTACGTTGATGAATAATATACTGAGTGGAAGAACTCCGTTGTTTTTGTTTTACGTGGATGATACAGAAAAATTGATCAAAACAGTGGAACATATAATATAATATATATTATAGGTACCTATATCTACCTGCCGTGAATTGATTTTTTAGATAAATACTATTTTTTTCATTAAGTACTTACCTGGAAATGTTTTTAATAATTTGGTCATTACGAAACAACATTTAATAAAGAGAAATATATTCTTTATGGTTAATTTTTCTGTTTTTGTTTTTGATTTCATACTTTGAAGCAGAATATTTTTTCGAACGTATCAATACAATATAAACATTTAATACCGAATGAGTATTCAATTTTAATTGCAACTGATAAGTATTTATTTATTTTTTTTTTTTTTGAGCGAAGTGGAGTGGACCAAAAATTTTTTGGGGTACTACTATTCGTGGCAATCCACTCGGCATCATCCATCATCATCATAATAATTTATCTAAAATATGTACTTACGTATAATGTAATAATAAATTATAAACTATTATAAGTTATACACATTGGCGCAACTAGACATTTGAACTAAGGGGTGCTTAAGCTCCAAGTTTTTTTTGTGACTCAATAGGACCTAACACCAAAAGATTTTTTAGGGGGTGCTAATTTTGACTTAGGGGGTGCTAAGGACCCAAAGCACCCCCCCTAGTTGCGCCAATGGTTATACATCATAAACTATTCATTCCAAATCAAATGTGTGTGTGTTTACATATTTATAAACGTAAGTATACTGTTACCCAAATAATATATATAAAACTTAAAACATAATAACGATAAGAAATGTTGTACTTTTTGCCGAGTAAATTAGTCCTTACTTCTAAAAGAATCACTCACTGTATGTGTGTATAATTTTATATTATGTATAGCATTGTTGTAAAATACAAGTTAATAATACCTTGACATAGCCCAAACATCAAACAAAGGCGCCGCCACGGTAAATAGCACTTTTACGTGTTCAATATTATTATTTATTGAATTTTCAAACCGTGAAAAGTAAAACCCAGACAATATTATTATAGGTGCCTATATATACGTATAATATTATTGTTGTTCTCGTCAGTGTATTGTGCAGCGGCACCGACAAAACCTATCCACGCCAGGCGTTTTGAGTTAAAAATAAAATCAAAATTTAACCGACAAAAGGAGAATATCGCGATTAGGTCGTAAACGAGTTAGCGGCGGAAAACAAGCTGAGAAAAAAAATCGTAGATATATATCTCATTATATTGCGCAAGTTTGTGTGTGTGTGCATGCAGCGCGTTATTCCGATCGCCCACACCACCACCGCAATCGTATAAAACTCAATAAAAAGCTCATTAAGGCGTCCGCCGTCCGTAAGCCTCCAAACAGGGGTGGGCATAGGTGGCAGGTTAGGCAGCAACTGTATTCGACGACGATTACACATTATATGCGTCCGCCTCGGTTACACGTTTAGCGATAGCCGCCGAAGGGGGCGCAGTCGTTAGCAAAATAATAATAATAATGGTAGTCGAGGGCCACTCGTGTATAGTATAGTCGGATACTTTTTTTCCTTTGAGTCGACTTGGTGAAAAAGAAAAGTTGACGTATTGGTCGGTGTATTGGAGTTGATATTACCACGTGATATTACGCATGCGGTAAATTCGAGCCAACAGTCATTTGCATTCTGATTATTCATTTCGATTACGAATTTCCGAATGAAACAAATTTACATCTTTCCGCTTAACTATATATATATATATTGATAAATTGATTTAGACATGATATTATGACGTCTTATCGGTGACGAATGCAATTTATACGAATTTAGGCCAAATAAGTATACTCATGTCGTTTATCCGATTACCTTCATAATAAATATTATTATAATCACACTATACAAAAATATAAACAAACGGCCTTAATTTAGTATCCATGTTGGATCGCAAACCTAACACACCTAACATGAATTTGAGGCGTCCTATACTCATATCCATTTCTTTATCATCTATGCGCGTAACGCACAAACAATAATTCATTATTTTACATTCGAAATTATTGTTAAAAGAAATAATGTATGAAAACAATAAAAACAATATTGAGAATACAATTTCCTTATTTAAGTAGAATATAAAAATATAAAACCAACTTTGTTTTGAGAAACAAAAACCCATAAAAATGTAATCAAAATTACGAATAAAAATATAACACAAGTGGTTACCTAGTTAATAATTATTATGTTTTCGTTTATTATAAAGTTGATTGTTGGAAGGAAATAATTTTATGACACTCAAAATTTATTTAAATTGAATGATCACGTTAATGGGATTTTATTTTATGTTGAATAATAGTACACCTGTAATATTATTGTTGACCATGTTCAAAATAAAATATCATACAAGGGAATTTAATATTAATTTTACATTTGTTTTTAAAATTTCCAAAATAAGTTGTTGTCTAGATAAAACATATTATTATATTATTTACTTATGGTAATGTATTAATGGAAGTCCAGTGAATTCTTAATAACTGACGCTGGTGGTCTGGATAATATGTAATACTGTAATTATAGTACCGTACTGGTAGTGGATATATTTTATATTCTATAAGATCTCTATTGCAATACAAAATCAAATAGTTTTTTTTTTTTTTTATCAGGGTTAATGCTTCAACTACTAATGTCATTAGCCTGTGGAACTTTGGAGAAAAGTACTGTAGATTTGTTTACACGTGTGTGTTTGTTTTTGTTACAATTTTTGATTTGGGCACTCGTAGGTATCTGATATGCCCGGTCGGGGATGGCAGCCTCTCTCTCCAGACAGGTGCCCGGATAGAAGTACCACCCGTGACCGAGATTCGAACCGGTGACGGTGCGCATCGCAACTGACATCTTAGTCCACTCGGCCACTCCCTTCCCCTCAAATAGTTTTACTAAAGTCAAATTCCGAAAAATATTCCGAGTATTATTTTCGAAATCCCAAAAAATCTATATAATAATATATTTGTATCGATTTAAACGTAACGGGAAAAAATATTTGTATCATTGTAGGTGAGTGAAATTTTTTCACGTGTCCGTCGCGTTGATAAAAAACGGTCATTTAAGTCAACGTCATGTTGCAGCTGCTGCAGCGGTGAAGATAATTCAGATTAGCTTAAGTAAAAATAACTTTTATCCCGTTAAAGGCCCGTAACGTTGAAATCATAATGCAATAGTATTGGGTTTCCGCAGCGGCGTCCGGGTAGCGACGTGTGGACCGTAAAAATTGCGATTGAATAAAAGCAAACAAGCGACAAAAAAAATAAATATTTCAAACTGTGAGACAAACAAACACAACAAACAGCCACAACGCGTGATACTAGATTTCGATTATTCGTACATATTGATTATGTTTTATTTGCACAATAATAACAAACAAACAATTCTGACAGGATATTATATTATTATATTTCATCTGTACAGAGGCCGGATGTTACGGAATTGTTTCGTTCCGATCGACTCAGAGTAATACACCGCACACAGCCGGAGTTGAGATTGAGTTGAAAGCTGTAACGACAAGTTACATTTTGTGTGCTCAAAAAACTACTCTGAACGGAGCTCTGTTATGACAACGGACCGGCATCGAAACATTATCTGCAACGTTCATCAAACGGGGTGGAAAGACTGGCGAGGTAGGAGGGACTTTTAGAGGAAATACACAATTATATAGTAGGTAGTTCAAAAAAAAAACTGATCACTGCTGTAGACAATTATTACCGAAAATTTGCAAATATATTATTAACGACGGATTGAAAGATTTCGCACATGTACAAAAATTAAGTCACCACCAGGCGCGTTAATAGCTATCTATATTTCCAATTGCACAAAGAGTATAATGGTAGGGGAGGTGACTGTAACATTTGTTACGTGCTTTATATTTTATAAATTTTAAACTAAATACATACTTAAAAATTGACCAACACAATTAATTACACACTACATAGACATTTGACACCGTCCAAAATTATTTTTTAAGTATTTAATATTTTTGAAATTACACAATGTCATTTGACATTCATTGTATTGACAAGGTGGGACTCAAATATACAGTAATTAACTGCCATCTTCAAATAAACAGAAAATTATTAATTGAAATATAAAAATAATTTTAGAGTTGTAAACCAAACGTGTCTACTTATTTACGAAAAACCATCTCTCTCAAACCCCAAGCTACATACAACGTACTCGTAATATCCACAAGAAATCTTTCACTGGATAACTATAATAAATTAATTGGATGTTCCAACCACCGTATAAGACATTAGCGAACCATATTCCTTCTAAAGACTAAACCATTCGCGTCTCTGATACCACTCCATCATATCATAATCCATGGTTAGGATCGACGTGCTAGATGACCACGAACAGCTCACTAAAAATCTCCTCGTTGGTGAGTCGTAGGCAATACCAATACTCAAGAGGTTTCGTTTACTTTTTATATTTTACGCGGCAGACCAGTAGACGCATCTTGCCATCTCTGGTAATACAACAGGATCTTATTGTAAAATATGTCATAATATAGTGTCACACGTATTTTCTCAAACGTTAAAAAAAAATTAAAATTGTTTGTTATATCGTTAAGGTATAACAGTATGTATTTGATTTTTATATTATATTTTATATTTCGCCAAGATGTCTGAAACTGTTGAACACGTCGTTCTCTTTGCACGTGGATGTACAATCGTAGGAATAATATTATTATTACGTTTCTCATTCTGAATTGCAAAAACATTTTTTTAAACTCTCAATGTATGAGTGTTCGGCCCTTGCGTCCTTGAGTTGTGTTTTTCTCCGCCAGAACATAATATATACGTGTAATGATATTTTATAGGCACCATAATATATCTTTATATGTCTATGGGCTAGTTGTCCCAGCCATCACCCACTCCCGGCGTCCTCTACGATTGACTCAACAATATAAACGGGACGTATAATAATAATAATAATAATGTCGTGGGCTTTATTATTGTGCATATATCGGATCCCATTCGTTACAAATTCAGCCGCCGTCGTCGCATACAAAAGAAATATCGACATGGACGCTTATAATAATAGAATACCTATAGTTATAGTTACGTATGTCTATATAAAATAACGTTATGTATAAAAGGATAAGAAGTCTTTTTTTTCTTTTCTTTTTTTCATTATTACCTGCTTTTTTTCGTCATCGTCGTCGTCGTCGTCAACGGAACCACCGAGGTCCCCCGGGAAATCACGGTCCGGGAAATACGAATCCCCGAGCGGCGACTATATAGCCAACCGACTGGGTACTTACCTACCTCTCTGTCCGTCTACATATTATTATGTATAATTTGTAGGTGTATATATATATATATATTTAATAGTACACGTCTTATTATTACAGCGGATTGTCGGTCGGATGGACACACACGCGGTGGAGATCCGGACGAAGATGACGTCCACAACCTGATAGTTTAAATATTTATTTTTAATTTACACAATGTTTTTTAAATAATATTGTGCATAGCTGTACACACTTGAATGAACCCAAATAGTTTGATATTAGTTCAATGATAGCGTTATTAATAAATCGCATCGAGTGCGCGCGAGACTTGCACTGTAAACGTATATGTAAACAATTTTATTATAACGTTATGATGTAATATCAGGTACCTACGAACTGCAGCTTCGAGTAAGTCGGGAAATATGCATTACGTCCGATTTATGGCCATTTTAACGTAATAAAATTATATTCTCAATGAATAATTTTTTATCAATATTTTTATGTGTAGCTTTAGGTTATACCTAGGTACATAACTCATAAATTGTAATAATAATATGTACAATAAATATTATCATACATGTATGTTGTGTAAATGATAAGAAATTCCATCCGCTTTTTTTTTAGATATTATTGTTTGTAAATTCTTTATATTGTGTGAGCCATTATAATTATTATATTCATATTTAAATTTAAATATGGGTATACGTGTTGTTTTAAATGGCTTTACGAAGTAAATGTAGTACCTATATGGCATTATGTATTGATGAACTTCTTATACGTGCTGTTGATTTTAAATATAAAAAATAAATATTGAGATATATTATTGGATCTCGTTTATGAAGTTTTTTATACTCCAGGGGTCAAATGTGGCACTCAAAATAAAAGTTATAAAAATAACTATTTAATGAATGACTCCATAAGGTCAAGAATTCATTATTGGATCTTATTCTTAGTTAATTAAAAAATATAATATTAACAATAAATAAGACATATTTTAAAACATATTATGTACTTATACAAAGCCAATTGGTGGTGCAGTCAAAGATTAATGAGATCCCACTTTGGATCTCATGGAGTCCAACGCGTTAATATCTCGTTGATTTGGTTGTATTTGGTGACTAGAAAGTGATGACCGCCGTGCAATGTCTAAATACTAGTTACCCAAGCTACTACTTTCCCTTAACTTAATATTATAGTAGTAGTATACCATATGGAATGTCTTGAGCGAAAATAAAAAAGCAGGTAAGTGGATGTCGCTCTGCTGTACAGTAGGTTATAAGTGTGCCATTGTATAATGGATTGTATTAAACTTGAATTCAATGATATAATATCATTGTATAAGAAAAACGATTCTGAGCGGAGACGGTTTGTTAGTCTGAATATTTTATATTGTTATTATTTATTATATCATGTAAGTATAAGTTGAATTAATATTATAATTTTTTATTCGTTTCTATGGTGATAAACAAAGCGTTAGAAATTAAAATCCCATTTTTAGCGTTTTTTGGCAATAAATAACTATTGATAAAATCAAAAAATGACCTCTCTAAAGTACCATATTGATACAATTTTCTAAAATATAAGGTACTTTATGTTGAAATCGAAGAACTAGCTCCTTCTGGTAGAAATTTTGTATACAGGATATAGGTATAAAAAAAAATAAACACCATTGTAAAACCAATAGCTTCCTCGCTCCGTTCAGAATCTAAAAAATTCCTTATACGATGATATAATTAGGTCGTTGTAAAAACGGTTGAATATAAATGTATTGTACACATTTTATTAATTCTATGTTTATTGATACATAATATACCTACGCGTATTATAATATTATCAACTGTAATTTTAAAAGTTCGTACTGAGTTTGAAAATAATCAAATTGCTTGAAAATTTAACGAGGTCACACAAACGTTTTGGTGGTGTACGTCTAAGCCGAGGCGTCGATCTATATTATATTTTACTAACATTATAACTAAATATTACCAAAAGTGACGGCTATATATACACGAGTTTTATTCATTACGTTCACCTACGCGTTAGTAACGATTTACTGTTATAGTTACCGATTTAAGCTTCAGCTTACTACCTACAATAATTATTTGTTCATACCTATACCGGTAAGCTCTATACAGTTGTAATGTATTACAATTTCGTAATCATATATCAATTATACGAATATAGGTTTTCACAGAAACAAGTCGATAATATTTCGGACTTAAACGAAATTGGTTCAAAGCAAATGTCATAATGATAAGTACACGTATACGGTATACCTAGATATATACCTATATATACCGCTATACGGTATACCCTCAGAAGTATATTATTATTCAGGTAAAAACGATAGTAATATTCATGAAGACCAGCATCCGTTCTGAGTCGTTAATCCTCAAAAACATGTTATGGTAAGTATCATAATATACAAAATGTATACAACACAGCGGTGGTATTACCATAGGTATGTATAACTATAAATTATAATGTAACCAACGCACAATAATATACGTAAAACTGTTGTAGTACGTTTTAAAATATGCAACTATTAGAAAATAATTATTGAACGCTCCGATATTTTGGCAATATCGTAGAAATCTATGTCAAATAGTTCATCAAATTCTCAACGCCACTGCGTATTATAATATAGTATAAAGTATAAAATGTAAACATTATCAAAAAATGATTATGTTATAACATTTTTACAAATGAAAAAATAAATGAGAAGAATGGAATACAATTTTAATGGAACACTATAAAAGGACAGGTTTTACTAAGCATTTTTTTTAACCATGAAATTACTTGACATACATTACCTAAGCGCTTTCGGTTCAAATTTAATATTTCCCACCAACATAGAAAAAAATTTAACTATGTAAAAATATGTTGAAGAAATAAAAATAATAAAGAGTAGGTAGTAATATTTTTCTATTATTACGACGTGCTTGCGTCGTACAATATCGAAACGACGAATTTGTTGTATTTTACGATGTTTTTTTATTCGTTTGTAATTTTTATTTTTATTTTTTCATAGAAACAAAATGCGTAGGTAGAACACGAAAAACAATCTACATGAAAATTGAAATATTTAAACAATATGGATATAAAAAGAAATGAAGAACAAAATATCGTCAAGAAGATTTTATCTGCAGAAAAATTATATTTTCGTAAAACAAATTTATTGCGTAGTATTCATATATTCACTTATAACATCGATGTATTAATTTAGTTCTTTATGTATGAAATATGAGAATAATGTTTATGGCAAATGTTTATTAATATAGGATTGTCGAAAGATTTTACAAAGCGCAAGTCAATTATTTTAATACATTACAAGCTAGTGAATATTATTATTTTCCTAATTGTATGTTATATCATAATTTTGGGAAGATTTTTAGTAAACAATTTATTTAAAACACATTATTCTAGTGTTTATTTTCAAAAAACTGAAAAATATTTATTGTTAAAATTTAGTAATAATAATCATTAAGTTTGACTATTCTTAGTTTTTGATATTGTTGAGAATAATAGTTTTGTTAAAAAAAATAATATGTTGAAAACCATATAACTAATTTTAGATTGCGCTGAATTCTTAAATAACTTTTACGGATCATCATCAAACGATTCCAAAATCGAGTTTATTCATACCATTTTTTTTATCTCCCAAATTTAAGAAACTCAACCTGTCCACCTCTGTACATTTTTACTCAATTTTATATTTTAAACTTGTTAATAAGTAATAACCCTTTCCCTGCTGAATTCATTTTTAATGTTTACACTATTGTGATGCGATAAAATTGTTTATTATTTTTTTGTTTTTTATATCATATTTCATATAAAAAAAATGTATATTATATATTTTTTTAATCCTTATTTTAGTAGATATCAATTAGTTAAATTAGAGATTGGTATAAAGACTAGAATTTCTCGTATCATCACATTAATATTCAAATCGCAAATAGCTATTTTTTAAATATTATATGACACATAACATGAGTGCACATAATATGATCCATAGCACTACAGAGTTGCTCAACAGTCGACGCGCACCTATAGCTTTCATAGTAAAAATGGCTATTTATATAAAATTAAAAACTCAATTACACAAATAGCCCAATATTTTTTTCCCATGTACCTACGCTATTAAAGTGTAATATTCATATAGATGAAAAAGCCACTTTTCAATTAAATTATAGATTTCCCACAGACACGCCTATATATAATAGTGATCCGGGGATTTTGGAACTCGCTGTAGGTATATTATAATGGAAACGCGTTTCTAGCTCAGGTTTTCTAAATAATCTAATTATATAGGTATACGAGTGATAAAAAAAAATCGTAAATAATAAAAACTGCCGTTAAATGTACTTGGTCGTAGGAAAAAGCCATGAACTTTCGTAAATTACCCAAATAAAACAAAGAATATAAAATATATATATGTATATGCCAACACATAATTTCATGCTCCGCGTTAGCGAAAACCTTTCAAACACCTGCGAGTGAAAGAAATGTGTCCGTCACGAAACTATGTAAAGTTATGTTATATCATTATTATAGTAGAAAAGGGGTAGCGTTAATTTTTTTGGTGTGGCGTCATCGTTTTTGTTTGTTTATGCAATTCTAATATTATAATATCACCAGCTACGCTTTATTATATTATAATATTACACAACCCGTCGTTAAATTCGTATGCTATCCACCGTTATATTATAGGCACGACATAAACTATATTGTTATGCGTATAATATGATATCTATCCGTTTTATATATTATTATAAACAAGTGAAGTTAATTATTTCCATGTTACACACAGCACACATTCACACACGTGCCACGTCTTGTAATACACTCACGCCAAACCTCGTCGAGCAACAATCAAAGTCATTCTGGCCTTTAACGATTCAGTCGTTTGTACTCGGCTGCGTTTGTACAAGCCGTTCGCCATAGTTATAATAATAATGATAATATGTATAACACCGAATGTTACGAGAACAAAATCCGCGTGGCGTTAATATAATTTTACGCGTTTCAAAGACGCATGCTATTATTATAACGTAGGTACGTATGTACTTGTGTGTATGATTGACTCAAACGACCTTTATCGGGGAGCAAATTATCACCAAAACCAAAACACATAAAATGTTATATTATAGTTTGCAGATGTATATAGTTATAGGTGCTATTTGAGGACGAGTTTAAACATTATAATATATGTATACAGGCTGATTATCGATTTCACTGACCTTTGATTTATGATCGCTCCCGTTTTGTCCTTCAATATTGTTGAACATCTATTTAAGTTCAGAGTTTTTTTTTTGGAATTATTGTTCGATATACTAATTATTAAAGTTTATATTATGCTCAAATACTAAAATTTTCCATTTAAAGAGTATTTAAGACACAAACTTATATTTTTAAATTCCTATTAACTCTTAGATTCAGAGCAAAGCGATCATTACATCGGTCTTACAATAATCATGATGCGTTTTCGTGGGTGTTATCACGTTTTTTCGTTCAATGAAGTATTCACCGTTTCACCGTATGCCTTATAACGTCTTATAAATCAACATTAAGTAATGACATAATATTTCAATAATTTATTTATTTTAATATATAATATATGCTATGATTTTAGAAAATAATTTATTAGTTTACAGTTTTAGCAAAAGAAAAAAAAATATTTTATTATTATCAGATATATTACCTAAATAGACAAATTTTAAAATACCATTAGAAACAGAACCTGAGTCGGTGTCTCTATGCTCAGAATCGTTTTACGTATTCGATAATGTTTCATTATTTAATTTAATTTTAACACATCCGCCTCAGTGACCTACTCAATAAAAATAGTACACCCTAAATCGTCTGAGAAAGATTTTAATGTTATATTTTTGTGTAAAATATAAAGAAAAATGTGTTGTTTTCTATTAACTAATTAACCATAAGTATATGATAAGTAAGAAAATATTTTAGTTGAATGTCTTTGTTTTTTTAGTCCTTGAACTTTTACTTATGAGTTATAATATCGCCAATGTATTTCACCTGAGGTAACTTTTGCCCGGGCAACGCCGGGTGGGACAGCTAGTACCTATATTATATATATTATAAAACTATAACTGATTAATACTAATAATTAATTTTACACTGCCGAAAACACTCGTCGACCCGTATGTCCGCTATCGAGAGGTGTACGTTAATAGACGTTTCTCTGGTGTATATGCACGAATCCCGATGTTAAAATATATAGGTGCACGTTGCTGCTGAGTGCAGATGTTCATCGATCGCGTCCAAAGACATTTCTAAAGATAATAATAATTATTATAAATTAGCGAAACCTTTTCGCCGCAGGTAAATTATTTCGCTCGGATTGTTTCACCCCTTGTGTCTTTTATATAATGTTATAGTTTGAAATAAACTGTTATATATAAATGTTACCACACGATGTATTCGGGGCTCTGCGTGTCCTTGATTCGTATAAAGGTTCGCACTCGTCGAGAGTTTTTAGCATAATATATATATATATATATTACAATAATGCTATTAATAAGTTTGCGTTTTATTTTACTACGTCATCGTCACCACGACTTGATAAACTTAAAAGAGAAGCCGTGTCTAGGTTCGTGTTTATTTTTAGTTAGATAGTCAATTAATTTCGTTACCTTCGCGCGTCGTCCACTTAATGTATACATTGTTTCTAATCTACGAATTGAATAGGTGTACGCAAATTTATAATATGAACCCGCCGGTATAATTTGATATTTTTAAGGCACCATTAAAATGGATTAAACGTATGAAAAAGGTAAGAAATATTGCCAAAAAAAAGTTAGTTTTTTAGTATACCTTGGTTGAATACTATTACGATGATATGTCAGCGACTCAAAGTGTATAAAAAAAGTGATAAAAAAATCCAGTTATGGGTACAAAATGGATGATAACGCCATAGCGTCTATTGCACGCAATGGAAATGATTGAAATGAGTATCAATTTGAATCCGATATAAAATACATTAAGATAATTGTATCAAATTTCAGTAAACAGAAAAGTAATAGTATTGGAATATTATAATGTATATTGTGTGTCGGTATACTAGTAGGTATACTTATTACTTACGTATTTTTGTTTGCAACTATCCGTATTTCTACTAGTCGAGTGTTTCGTACATAAGTCGATAAAAAAAAGTTTCTATAAATGTGTTTAAAAAATTAAATATTCTCGCGTGTCAATGTATATTTTAATAATATCGATATTGTATTATACGAATCGAATAAAAGTTTTCCATCTCTTTCATTCTCTCCCCGACAGGGTCCGACACGATTTTAATTTGTTTTATATTCTACAATTGAGCGTGGTTTATGATACTGTTGTTAAATCATCTGCTCCGCCCACAACTCTACTGCCATACATATTATATTATAACACTTTACATTATAATATTACTATATATAACCATCCAAACGTATATTATACGCCTACTTGCAATGTTTGCGGTACATGTCGTGTTGGTATAATATTATGATTTATTGGCCACGGAGAATGAGTTTATAGTTTGTGTCGTTTTTATGTCTGTATAGGTATATAAAAAATAAAAAAACGTGTCGAATTCGTGGGTGATACTCACACTGCAATTGATAATTTGAACTTTAAAGGTTTTTATTCATTGAAATCGCCGAAGATTTTGAACATATAAACTTACTGTAGGTATAGGTACAGTTATTGCTGTACTCAATTGACCATCCCCGGAGCACAGACCGAAATTATAACGAAAATAAAATAATATAGGTGATATAGGTATGCTCGAATCAACACGCATAATATGACCAAATGAATATAGGTAAGCGTACGTAAAGGTTACTGTCTGGAAACTCGGAAGTCTTTAAATCATTATTTATGTGTTTATATAGTGCTGCGATGGTCGACGTTTAAGCGTCCATTTTGAAGTTATTTATCAACTAATAGAACATAGTAAACAAAGATTATATTAGATGAGTCTTTATCGAGAAGGCTAGCGATTCGATACCTACACTAAAAACATTTAAATCTGACATAAAAATACATTAAAACAAAAATATTGAACAGCATTGAGAGTTGCGGGTGGGCTGGAAAATAAACAACCGAACGAATATTCCGAATAAAAACCAACGATTGTTGACTAAAATTACGATAAAATATATGCAACTTATGATCGAGAATAATATAGTTTGTTGTTATCCTTCGTTTTGGAGGCACATGAAACAAAAATAACATCGTCGGGATAATAGGAGTACTTCAGTAATAATTATTAGTATTGTAAATATTATGAGTTTCGGGATTGTCACTCAGCTGTTTTGCGGAGAAGCGTAGGGAAATAAAACGGAACATACAATATTATATTATACAGATGCCTTGACCACGTTAGTACAAATAGTACATTTTTTTTCTGGTTACAATATTGTTATTATTAATTTTTTTTTTTTATTAGTTTTTGAAGCACCGGAAACTATGTGGCTATTAAAATTTTGTGAGGGGTGACGGTTGGTTTTGAGCAACAAGTGTGTATGTGGGGTGATTGTATGTCACTAAAAACTCGAGTGGTCACCAATCCGGGAGCTAGCGACGTAGGACGATTCTTGAACGTGGCACACATTAACAACTGTTGCCAACCACTGCACCACATACATTTTATAGGTACTCAAAGCAAACACAATAATAGGCACAAATTATAAGCACAACAATTATTCGAATCTTATTTGTTTACATTTTACGTTCGATATAATTAACTTTAATTATTTGCCTAATATAATTTTCTTTCATGCTTTCATTAAATGAGCGTTATTACGTTATTTTAATTTTTATGAAATAATATGCTTTATTTAAACGTATGACTATGAATTTAATATAAAATATTAATATAAGTACCTAAGTCCTAAATATATTATATTTTCGATGAATTGATTTATATTGATAATTTAAAATAGAGTTTTAACCTTTAAATGTCAACTTATTTTTATATTTTTATTTGTTGTACCTACACAATCTATACTATAGTTATCACCATAAGTTTATATGATGAGAGTAGTATATGATATGAAAGGTATGGATAAAATAGCCATCCATTAGTGACTCTTGAGTACCTAGTAATTAAAATGCTAAAAATGAAATATTGAAGGGCGAACTATATAATTTGTCATAGATTTACAAAATGAGCAACAATAATATTATTATCCGTTTTAAAGTATAGTTCACATTTTCAGAATACGTATTTGAATGTTTCATCTTATACGTATTCTAATGATATTTAAATACGAGAAATATATTAAAATATATTCATTCGAATACTACAATACAAGACTGCGCATTACTGGTGATAGTGTTATATTCGTAATAAAAAGTGTTCGTTCACGCGTGAACAAACGTTTCGTAATAAAGTACCAAACACACACACACAGGTCAGAATATTGAGATATATAATTTCCGTCACTTCCGCGTAAACGTTTATTGTAGACGTAACATATTATAGGTATAATGAACAAACAACGACTACTATAGGTTTTTCAATATAGGTACTTCCATTGATTTAAATATGTTTATTTCGTAATATTGTATAGCTTTTGACTTTAGTATCAATCTTCAAATATTGTTTTTTAAACACTAAATAACACTAAAGCCGGTCCGTTTATTGATGTTTCTTAATAATATGAAAAAATTAATATATAATACTAATACATTTATTGGAGTCCGGTATTCTTTTTATTCACCCTGTTTATTAAACTGTCTTGTATTGCAAAGATACCTAATGTCCTAATCAAAACATTATCTAGATAAGATAACAGATAGTGCGCTTAAATATTGTCTAGGTAATATAACGGATAACGTTTAATAAATAACTATCTAGAATTCTAGCTAATAAATAATAGATGACCTAATTTAACTATATAAAAACATTATAAACAGATGATTAACTTGTACTACTAAAATAGCATTTTTACTGTAAATAAAATAATATATGTATATTACTCATATAAGTTTAAATGTTGATGTGTGTATATTAAATACATAAAAAACTTAAGGAACATGAAAATAAAATTGAATAAATAGTAGGTTACACGCGCAACAGTTTAGAAAAAATCAACACCTCCGAAAGGAAACATTTTTTATTTAAAAATGAAATTAAAAATTTTGCCACAAAAATATGTTAAGATAATAATATTATAATTAGACCATTTTGTTTAAAATATAGATGGATAAAAAGATACTTTAAATTATTTATATCTAGTAAAGATAAAAAAATAAATATAATTATCCAGATATATAATGTAGGTACGATTATCTAGATAATGCACTTCACATCTTTAGTGCACCTTGATTGCAGTTTACAAAGCGTTTCAATCCGATAAAAATCGAGTAGCATCTCGAACGGAAACGCTATTTTAATATTTTACACAAACAGCAATTAATTTACTATATTAACCTACGCGTGATCACACACACACACAAAGCCAGTTTCAATTGTTTCGAATGATTACGCCACGCACGTCGCACTTTGATGATTATAATAATTTCGGCATACATCACTACCACCCGTGTTCGGGTCGGTCGATTAAAGTTCTCGTCAGTATAATATATTAATTATTAACGGCATGCCTGTCTACGTAAAATTCACATTTACACGGTTGTTATAATAATACTAATAATAACGACGACGCGTGATTGAGTTCCGTTTTGGGAAAATTATATTTTGACAACTGACGAGCACAGGACAAAACTCTCGCAAAATGAATTTTACGGCACCACTTGTACCACTTGCACCACTTGTTTGGAATTGTGGCATTATCCGAAGATAGTTTTACCATCACGAATTCGAACGACGTGTATAATAGCTTGCTACTTGTGATGTCAGTTGTAGACATATTCTGGTTATCGGAAACGTCCGAAAAAAAATTGCGTGAAATTCAATTGCAATCGCGTAAAATAGGTGCTTAATATTGTTATTTATTTGTTTGTATATGTTTTGTTTTTGTTTTTGGATATGTTGCGTAATATTAATTATTTAAATAATATTAATTTACCGATCTTATACATTTTAAATTTAATAAATGATATAAAAATAATAAAATATATTTTTTGAAGCTATTCGTTTATATTTTATTGTTCTATTACCTATATAATATGTATTTCAAATACATTTTTAATATTTTACGCATTTTATTTATTGGTACCGTTCAAGCAATAAACATAATATTATAACCTTATTTAATTAAGTTTATATTGCATAATTATAGACGTTTATGCTGCAAATATTTACCAAATATTTACCGATTTTTTAGTTCATTATAAAAACATGAATATTTTATGGTTTTTCAGAGCGCATTCAATACACAGCCCTGATCATTACATACAACATACAGATACAGGCCATTATACAATGCATGACAGTATTTTGATATATTTTCAAATGCAATAGATATTTATGAATTCTGTTTATCGTTTTTTAAATTACTTTTTAAAAACCATTAATATTCCTCTTTGAATTTTTTTTGAAATTAAATTTCTATGATTTGACATTACCACGTCTTATAAAAGACTAGAGATAAGATTTTTTTTTTTTTTTGATGACGCTAAAACATCGGAATACAATGATAGAACAGTGTTTATTCTTACGTTTTAATGAAAAATAAAATCACGGTAAATGGAAAGAACTACTAATCTAGAGGATTCGAACACAATGTTAAATACTATGAACTGTATTTATTACATAATATTATATATTTTATATATGGGTATTCAAAAGTGGCACCTCCATAAAATCTACAGGTGAGTAAATATTATACAGCGATAATAAACGCATTTCTATTTTCAGAAAATACATACATTATGTTACTTGTATGGGTTGTGTGTAGGAAAAACATTATTTTGCGACCGACTAAGTACAAAACATAACACGGGGAAAAATATTGTGTTTTCTTCTTTCATTGAACGTACATTTCTAGCTCCCACAGAATATTAACACAGAACACACTATACGATAAGTGCACGCATACTATTATCTGTATATTGTAATTTACTATATAGTATAGCGAGTATGGCTTTGATTCGTCTACTGCCTGAGGAACGACTTGAAAAATACTTGGACATGGACTACGGCGGCTAGGAAAGGAACTGACAACATGAATATGAAACGGTGGAAAGTGGTGATTGGACAATCAGGTCGTGCACTTCCGAATCATGGATGTTTTGGAGCGTTCTTGAACCAGTTTAAGTTTGCCCGGACTCTGACGAATGCGCGCAATGAGGCCACTTTGAAAACGATTCTATTGCGATGTGTGACACAACTGGAGATGCATGGAAAATAGAATCGAGGAAATCAATCCCTGCAACCTGGCAGCTAAAATTCTCCAGTATAAGCCTAAGTGGGTTGCGTTTACAATCCATGTCACGAGGATCACGAAGACATGAGAAGAAGAAGAACGGCGGAAACAACAGCTGCAGTAATAATATACTATAAATTATAATGTAGGTATTTCAAAGTGGAAACAATAGCAAGCATTCTGATTTTTATGTTGGGTTATTAATGGGTCCTCTTCTAGAGTCCCAGGCTTGATAGCGGTTTCGTGGGGGAAGAGGGGGGGGGGGTCTGAATATTACTGATTCAAAAAATAAAAAGCTTATAAATATAATATAAGTGCGAACATATTATATTGTAATATTATTGTATGTTGCATCATTCTCACGCAGAAATATACTTTTTATTTTAACGTTATTTACTATACGGTTTTGGAATGAAACATCATTCCTACAAAACATCGTATTCACTGTCCCAACCGGTATTATAATATCCCATCGAAAAAATAATTGGAATTTGAATTTACTTTAGTGCATTAACTCTATGATGACTTCTATCCGTCATTATGTACCGTCATGAATACATTTTCTGTTAGAAGTGATTACCCGCTGTTGAATGAAAAAATCAAACTTTGATACGCATTATTTTTATATTGGACTACTGTTTTTTATGTGCGTGGATCCTAAAAAGTCAACAATTCATTAGCGATCGTAAATAAACTTTATTTCCGTATGTAAGCAATTATTTATTATTTTTTTTTTTGTCCTATTTTGTTGGTCTAAATGTCTAATCGATTATGTTGGTTAAATACTTAAATCTAACTTAATTAACTCAAACTGTTCAAAGTTAGATAAGAAAAATGATTGTAGGCAACTAGTTAAACATATAATAATATAATAATGTATATATTTGTATATTTATTTAATATCTCCACAATAACGTTTACAGTAATTTTAGGCGACTATCGACAGGTTTGGGCCAATATATATATATATATATATTTGTGTTAATGTCAAATAAACTATTAATATACTTCATTCATTAAAATTTAAGTCAGTATATTATACTAAATAGTAAATAGTGCATTCAGAAATTGACGATAATAAGATTTATTATGAACGTTTATCATTTTTTGTATTGTTATTAAAATAAATTGCTCAGAAAATTCCATATTAAAACGAGGATGTATACCATTAATGAACATAAAAATGTATTACTATATTTTACAAAACCCTTTGGGCCAATAAATGTAAATATTATTATCTAAAATGTCCAGGTGTGCATCGGTGTACCTATTTTGCATATACAATGCGCCGTGTTACACAACAATATTATGCTAAAAAAGTGACATAATAATAATAATACTATGATACCATTGGCCATAGGTTGGTATTCCTCCTTTGTGCATCTCGATGCAGGAGAGAAACGTCATAAAGTTATGATTAATATTAAAACTATAATTTATGATAATAATGATAATGAATATTATATTCAACCAGACACAGTGCAGATATCGTTATTCATTGATTTTATTTTTAAGTTGTTGATATAATTATAAAGATTGAAATTGTGGTCTAGTGTGACGTGGTGGTTAGCTGCAGTCACAAACGTATTCTGATGTCAAGCACCATCCGGTGTCACTTGTTCGCGGATTGGTGACTACCGAGTAATAAATCCTTGTCACATATTATTATACGCGTGTTCTAACTAACCGTACCCGCCCCACAATTAAATTCCTTCAAAACAACCTTCAGGCTAATCACCGTAAGTTTTGAAGCCCTAACTCAATAAAAAAAAAAAATTTTAAAAAAATATTAAAATAAAATATTCAATACTATTTTAAATCTATAATGTATTATAGCTTAAACAAATAAAATATGTTCAAGTATTTAGTTAAAATATTATATTTTATTGTATAAGATACGATATAATTATAATAACCAAAATAACCATTGTAGCAAAAATACAATAATATAATTATCTTATTAATTGTGATTTAATAATTTTACAGTAGTTTTTCTCGTGTATAAGTGTTCTAGATACAAAGTAGAGAACTAAACTGTTTGATTATCTGAAAATTACATTTTTAATTGAAACTATTTCTTCAAACATTTTGAATTGCTGTAGAAGCGTAGGAGATAAAGAGGACACTGCGCACAGGAAAATAAAATACAAAAAACGTAAAGCCGCAATATCATTCGAATCTGAATCTAAGATTCCCTTCAAGAATTCCACGAATGGTTACTTCCTGACAATCGGTCGTAATTTGACATGGTGAGTAGCAATTTCAACGTACAATAACGATTTTTAATACCGTGATTTTTAAACGGTTCATACTCAGCTGTAAACTGTGATGAAATAACCATTTCAGATTCAATCCAAGTGTTTCAGATCAAATTGTAACTAACAATATTATTGTATTGTGGACTTAAAGTTCACAGTAAACAATGATCGTTCAACTTACTGAAATGTTTTATTTTAATTTTTGTTTTTATTTTCATTATACATTAAAAATAAATTAGTATCAAAATTGCATAACAATCTTCAAATACGTAAATATACTTTTACTGTAAATAAATATGAAATATAATATGCAAATCGATGCAAAATGAAATGTTAAACTTAGGTTATATTTTAAACTATAGGTTTAGATACTCAATATTATTATACAGTATTTTCAAATTGAAATAAAAGCGATTGTCGTTTTTTGTGGTTATAAATGTACTGTAGGTAATTATTATTTTCTTAATTTATATTTTATTTCATCAGCATACATCGCAGTCATTATTTTACAATAACTACGAATTCAATAATACATTGTTAAATTAATAATTATATTACCATAAATTATGACAATAATATTCACACTATTATGATAATAATATAATAACAACAAATATAACATTCATAGCATTTTTAATCTAAGTATGTAATTGGCCACTTATGTACCTATTTAATTGTATATGTTCATAATCAGTTTAACAAAAAATGTTCGACAATATTATATTTGTTCAGGGAAAAAAATGATCAGTTATATTATATTCTATAGGTAGTATTTTATTTACAATGTAGTAACCTAGAAATGTCATCTTTTTTTTTTGCTGCGATTTATAAATTGCATCGTTGGCTTCTTCGCGTAGATTCTTTCTTTGCCCTGTATGACTGTATAGTATTTCGATGTTTTTGCTGTGCGTATACTTTTTATCTAACAATATATCATATAATATATATTATAAGTTTGAAGTTATTTTGGGACAATCGGCTAAAAATCAGCTGTTCTTAATATATTTTTTTTTTTTTTATATTATTAAATATTATATAATAAATAGTAAAGTAAATAGTAAACACAACATATGACCATGGCATAATTATATGACGTTATAACAGTATTTCATATTATGACTCATTTAAACACAAAAAAATACTCAACCTAAAAATTGTATTGAATTACGTCATAACACATTTTCTACAAAAAATGCACTCAACACTAAATAACAACCAACAAATCGATGTTTTTGAAATATTGTCTTCAAGCATATTTTAAATTTCAAATAAAAACAGAAATTGAATTATTTTACAATCAAATTGCAAAAGAGAGGTGAGCATTCGTGGTGAACAATATAATTACTAGGTAACTCCTATTTTTGTAGCCACGTGCCTAGGTCATTAATAGACAAATTTCTAGAAGCACCTCCGGAATAAATTTCCTATCACAATGTAATAATAATATGTCTAAATAATATTTTTGAGTTATTTGTCGTAGTTGTTTTGTAAAATAAATAACAATATATAACTGAGAATCGTTTTCAATCCATTGAAATATTGTCTTGAAAACATTTCGTTCGCTGTCAAGAGTAGTAATGTTTTGATGGAAAATAATATCGACGAGCCCCATCTGTCCAGATTTTCGAACATCTGGATTGCCGAAATGTCAATCAATTGAATCATTTTATATTATTTCAAAAATCCGCTACGCTGTGTTTCTATACTGTTTATATACCTATTTTTTATCTATACATTTTACCTGTAATATAAATTTGCTCGCGTTATTCAGACTTTTTGCGTACCATCTGGTAACTATATTATACTGTCACATTTTAATTTAAGAAACTTCTGCTTGGTTGTAATTCATTTTAGAGTCATCAATACTAGGTAAGTACAAAAATCAAAACATTGAACATAAAGTTATTAAACGAATCGCAGACATAACCCGCCGCCGTACGAATAATTCACATGTTCCACTTTTTCAAGTCTATTCAGATTTCAAAGGCATACATTTTTCCTAGCCAAACTACAGTAATGAACAATTCGGTTTATTCAAACCAAAAATCGATCTCGTAAATTTACTTTGCATCCGATCTTATTAATGGTGCTGTTCGTTTCGGTCGTTGCGTAAAGTGAACATAATATTATTATGATGTTATTTAAATATTTTTTTTTAAACTATTTATCAAATTGTATATAATGTTTTTTTTTTGCTGCAAGTAGGAATATTCAGAAAAGGTAAATTTATGATCTATTCGCCCATCACTTATACATCAATATCAATAACAGTGGTAAAGTTTTTTCTTATTCAAATGTTCTAGATACGTAATATTTAGGTTTTATGTAAATAAAAATTATATTTGCGTTTAAAAAAAAAAGATGTTGTGATGATATATCTTTCACAATTCTTTAATAAATTTCTTTAATATAATTCTTTATTGATTAGATTCTTCTCTTTTTTTGCATTTTTGATTATCTCAAATTTGTAAAAAGTAACATAGATTGACTTTACCCATTTAATGTGTATAAATCCTTAACATGTCACTGATACAATTATAGATACACATAATTTATTTAATCACTCTATTATTTATCTTATATTACTTGAAGAGTCTTTGGTTAAAAAATATTATGATACGAGTTAGTGATGTAAGATTATTAAAAGTATAAAATATCTTTTATGTTACAATAGGAACGTATTTAATTGTATTCCTGAACGTATATCCATAATAATATAATCAACTTAATACACAACATATAAAGTTGACTAGGCAATTACCTAACGACTGTTGCATACTAAACGGTCCAATATTTCTACCGTAATAAGGTCATAAAATATAAAACTCAATGGTTGGATGAAGATTGAAGAGATATATCTTTGGGTTGACAAATACAGTTATATTAAACTTATATCATAGCCTACCGATTTGACTACGTTTGTTATGGACAAATATTTATTAAATATCCTGGCTATAATATAAATTTTAAATGCATATCAAGTAGGTACCTACAAAAAAAATGTTAAACATCAGAATTATGAGTTCAGTGCGCCTTCAATAATTGCAGTTTTAAATTAAATTCAAAATTCAAGATTTTTTTCGTTTTTAATACCTAATAAGAGTAAAGGGTAAATATTAAATGGTTTTACGTTTCATTTATCATAATAATATACGTCATATCTCATATAAAATGTATGTTATTCATAAAAGAAATTGATACACTCAGAGTGTAACTATGGTTATAAGGATATACACCGTTACAATGTAAGAAGGTACAATGAAACATTTGTCATTCTGGTAGGATTTAAAATTAAAGTGAATGTAATATCTGGTATACCTAAATAGTCTTGAAAATCCGGTTTTTTTTTTATAAAAAGTGAGATAATGATTAGTAAAAATTCATAATTTTAGATTCTGAGCAGAGCGAATGAATGTATTTATTTTACAATGGTTTGGGTTTATTTGTTTTCTGTCTGTCAGCAACATTTTGGGTAGTAAAAATGGTCCAATTTTCGAGATCAGCATCTTTTATGATACTTTTGGGAGTTCAAGATTGAAAATTCCAAAAAGTCTTAGAAAGCGTCAAGAAAAAAAGTAATCATTTTTACGCAAAACTCAAAAATAAATAACCGCAGACCCTTGTTATTTTCACTAAATATTTATATTATCATTTTGAGTAATAGTAATATTTTAAAAATATTTTGCCTCTTTTTGAGCTAGTTATAGCGTTGAGAAAATTTTCAAATTTTGTAAATGTTTTAGATTCTGAGTGGAACGATAAATGTATTGATTTTACAATGATATGTGTTTTTTTTTATTTTTTTATTTATTTATTTTTTTTTTATTGTGTCTGTGTAGTCGAAATAATGCTTCGATTTTCAACTTCAGTATCTTGTTCGATTGGAAAGTGAATATCGTTGGTGCATTGGGGAGGTCAAAATTTAAAATTAAAATTCCCAGTAATTTTCAAAAGC
>NC_042494.1:60187357-60189058 GCF_005508785.2 Acyrthosiphon pisum
GAACAGTAAAGAAACAATTTGATAGATATGATTTATCAAGAGGAAAAGAGGGGCGGGTAAGAACTTTTTGAGTTTGTACATTAGTCCGTCGTGCCAAACCCGATCAAAGGATTGGGAGATGTCAATGAATACTGATGTACAGAAATGTTTTTTTTCCAGGGAGCTGGATATGATATCGATTGTTCTATATAATTGGTGCAATGTAGAATGTTTTGATCTGAATCCGAATTGTGTGTGTGGAATTATGTTTTTTGAAGAAGCAAAATGAATGAGTCTTTTTAAAAGAATTTTCTCAAAATTTTTTGAAAAGGTTGGGAGAAGACTTATGGGTCTGTAAGAGGCAGGATCTTGTGGTGGTTTATTGGGCTTAGGTATTAGAATAACGACCGAGTATTTTCAAGTGTTTGGAAAGTACGATAGTCTGAAAATGGCGTTGAATATGAGTGATAAAAAAATAGTAATTTTTTTGGGGAGGTTCTTTGTAATAACATTACTAATTAGATCATGACCTGGTGATTTTTTAATAGGGAGTTGCTTGATAATGTGTTCAATTTCACCCGGAGAGGTGTTTTTAGCGGGAAGTGACATGGGAAGGGGTGAATTGAGAGAGCTATCCACTATTTCTAGTTGAGATGCACTAGGCTGTATATCATGAGGAGTAAAGCATTTCGATAGGTGCTCAGCGAATATGTTAACTTTTTCGAGGTCAGTGATAGCCCAAGAGTGATCTGCATTGCGAAGAGGAGGAGAAGGTTGTTTTAACCGTAGTAGGGATTTGGTTGCCTTCCATAAGGAGCAGTTGGTTGTTGTGAGGGCTTCAACATATGAATTGTAAGAGTCAATTTTGTGCTTCCTAATTACCTTTTTAAGTTTGTTACTTAATTGATTAAGTTTAATCTTGTCATTGGGGTATTTTGATTTTTGCCACTTAGCTCTAGCCTTGCGTTTCTCTGCTAGTAAGATTTGGATGTGATGTGGTGTTTTATTATGCGAGGATTTGTTAGTTTTCGTAATGGAGGCGCACAAAGCAGCGGACTGAATTGTTAAAAAATCCAACGCATCATTTACTTTGTTTGTTATTTTTAATGAAATTTTAAGTTTTATGTTATTATTTAAAGTTTTTTTAAAGATTGACCAATCCATTCGACCGGGAGTAAGTGTTTCTCTTTTTGGTGTACCCAACTTTGAGTAGGGTTGGTGTGTGATCGGAGGATAGGTCGTAAAGGTTATTTATAGTGGAGTGAATGTTACTAGGCAATTTGTAAACAAAAAAAATCCAGTATGTCGGGTAGTCTGTTATTATGGGAGGGCCAGTAAGTAGGATCAGGAGGGGCCAATGTTGATAAGTTGTTTTAGGTTATGCAGTTGAATAACGCTCTACCTTTAGTGTTGGGAGACGATTCCCCCACTTCTTTTAAATCTAAGATTTTAAAATGTAATACAAGATTCCTTATAAGATTATCTGGCTTCATCAAACAAAAAATATCTATAAGAAAGTCAAATTAAATTTTTATGATCGGTTGAAATTCAAATTTTTACAACATTGGATATTCACCCGATTTCTCATGTAGCGATTTCCTTATTTTGTTGTAATTCAAAAACGAATACTGTAGATACATGAAAAATTTTACTGAATTGTTTATATTAGCATTTTCCTATACACCATACAATTTTGAAAATATTTTGACTCTTTTTGAGCTG
>NC_042494.1:60189268-60195577 GCF_005508785.2 Acyrthosiphon pisum
TTTTGTTGTGATAGTATAATATTATTCTTGTTTATACTTGAAACTTCTAAAGTATACTATTATATATCTATGATAGTATCACGGTTTGTTGTTGATGTATAACGCGTTATAAGTACCTAATAGATATTATGTTATAATTTATTTGGAATTTATTATAGATACCTATTATAGGTCAATTTTTTAAATACTATAGACTTTAATATAATATTATGTCTTATACCTAGACTGACATACTGTCTCCGCTCAGAATCGTTTTTCTTATACAATGATATTATATCATTGAATTCAAATTTAATACCATCCATTATACAGTGACCCACTTGTAACCTACTGTACAGCAGAGCGAAATCCACTTACCCACCTTTTTTTGAATTATTCTTGATAAAAACTATTTCACTTCGTAAAAAAACTTTAAAATGAAATTCTAAGTTTCTCATAAGTTGCATTTATATAAGCTTGAAAATATTGAAGATACATTCAAATTTTGACAAATTTGTTTTCCGTTTAAACTGTATAAAAGTTTTTCCTTTCATATGTAAAATTAGAAATTTTGATAGAAAACTCCCCACTAATATTCTTACCTTAAAAAAAAAATTACATTGGACACTTGAAATTTTCCCCAAGTGTTAAAATTACTATTATCTGAACATTGTAAAATTTTGAAATTTTGTAAATTATTTTTCAGTTATAAAGTCATGAGAGTTTTTTTTTCATAGCTAACATTAGAAATTTTAATAGAAGGTTCCAAACATGTTTTACTATCTCTGTCTAAAATAAAAAGTTCACCGAAAAGTTACGCTATTTACAGCCATGAGATATTTTCGATTTATATTAATATTTTTTTTGTTAAAAATTAAATTTGATTATATATACAAGTATAATAACAGGCTGACACAATAACGTGTCCGGTCAGAATCGTTATTCATAAATAATGATTTATCATTGAATTTAAATATAACACATCCATTACAACGACATGCTATTGTCAACTACTGAACAGCAGAGCGTTACACACTTGTCCGCATTTTTTTCAATTACATTTAATTTTTATATTAGTGATTTTTTTCTTAAATTCATACTAATGGAAAACTGACCTAAAATATTTTTCCAAAAACATGGACAACATTGGAAGTTTTAGACTAATAGTAAACTATTTATAAATATCTAAAGTTTATGTAATTAAGAAGGATACCAGCAAGAGAAATCATGTTTTTTTTTTCATGCACTACTTCGCTCGTCTAAACTTCTAAACTTCTAAACTTTGAGTGAATTTATTATATAAATAATTAAAATATTTTAAACTAATAAGTAATAATATTATTTATAAAGTCATAAAATATATACATATCTAATAATTATCCAGCTGCAGAGATTAAATGTAGGTTGCTATTTTATATAAAATTGGAATAACGTAATGATTTACTCTTGGAAATATTAGTTTAATAAATTATTTTAATCATAACAATTGACACACACAATTAGTTTTATACGTATTACACCAGTAATTTCCCTAAATGTTGTTAAAACAATATTAATTGTATAGAAATTGTAATATATTATATATATATACATATATATATATATAATATTATCTCTAAGTGTTTATTGAATTACAACTTTTCTTATATTTACTATTTTTGTTTTGGCGTTTAACATTTATTTCAAGCATAATGTAATTTATAGTATCTATTGCTAACAATATTAGCTTATTTAAGTTTGTAAACATTTTAAAAAACGTAAAATTAAAATAACTATTAAAAAAAGATGGTTTGAATAAAAACAAAAAAACAAAACTTATTCATGAATAATATTTAATGACCGAATTAAAACTAAATCCAAAAGTTTATGGGAATTAAGGTCATAAAAATACGATATCTGCAATTCTACAACAGTAAGGATTTTTTTCCTCTTGTCATCAACACTAATTCATCGTCTTCACTCTCCAAAAAATATATAGTTAAATGTATTTTTAAATTTTTTAAACGATCCATTTAATTATAAATTCACCATCTGATGGATCGGATTATATTATGAGATAATGAATTTATTTCGTAATAAACAATGCTTCATAAAAAAAATACATAAGAATAAAATATGAAGTTTCGTCACTAAAATTAGATTTTGTGTTCTATGCCAGACATCGTTTATGGTCATGTAAATCCTTAAAAAAATACGTTTTAATCATTTAACGTTGTCATAAAAGTGAGTACAAACTTATTATATTTACGTCACAACGGCGAGCATGGGTTGGAATAAAAATTGTATTCTACATCCTATATAATGGTTTGAGTTTCTTATTTTTGGTCACGATTTTTTTTTTTTAATCTTTAAAATTCGTATAAAAATGCATAGTATTATAATATCCTAAAGAAATTTGAAGACTTTGCCAGATAACGGAAAGCCAGTGAAACGTTTGTTGCATATTTCATGTATTATTATTATTTTTAAATATTTTGGTCATACATATTTATGTCGTGTGATTTAAAAAATATTAATGCATTACCATTAATTTTCCGCGGTATTATACAAAATGGGTATTTTAATTTGTATTCCGTAGGTATGAATAACGTATGGAAAGATAATTTGACGTTTTAATACTTTAATAAAGACGTTATATTTTAAGTATAAAAGTCTGCAAACAAATTCATGTTATTAACAAAATAAATTGAAACAGATGTTTAAGTGGATAACCTGCAACGGGACCAGCTTTTAAAATTCCCATGAGAAGAATGTTAGTAATTATTACCGTCCTAAAAGTAACCCTCAGGTCCCTCTAATAGAGGTTTTAAAATGATGTATGCAATATAAAATCTATTTAGTAGTATTATACAATATTAAACCGTAGTACGGGTATTTCGTTTACTGAGATACCACTGTTTAAATTGGTAAATATGGTAAATCGTTTTTAAGGTGAAAATATTGAATTTAATTACGTACCTATTTATAAATACTAATAAAAATATGTACGGTTCTTTATTAATCATTTAAAATTTATTTCTTAAATGTATTTTCAAGGATATGAAAAAAATAAGTAACTAGTGGTTCATCAATAAGTTTATAAGCTGTATAGGTAGTTGTATAGTTGTATACAAATTAAGTCTACAATGTTACAATGTATCTTACAATGTATATCGATTTGTTGTCTTGATTTAAACTTTAGAGATTTTTAACTTATAAAACGAAATATCATAACTACTATAATATTGTTATACGAATTTAAAAAATAATATTTTCAATTTATGTGACCAACTATTTGAATATATTATGTTTGATTTTACGTTGATGAATTGCGTAATCAAATTAATCAAATTTCTTCATATCGAAGTGTACATTTTTTTTTAGGTTATTTTCCATTATAAATCATTATATCAATCTCACATGATCATTGATCACACTAAAATATTAGTTGTAACTTGTAACGCTAATGTGTTAACTATATATTGTTCAAATTGAAATTGGGTTTTACATGCTACCACTCCTGTAGGTGATAGCTAACACAATATTCGCTTGTGCCGAAGTTACTTATTAGGTACTTAGAGAACATTCTTTTCTTGCTCTTATCCTGATTTCACTAGAACTATTAATCATCTGAAGACAGAAATATACGTCTTTACAGAGGACATTTAAATTATAAAGTACAAAGTTTAATGTTGAATATCCAAATATTATATATTTTTTCAACAATAATTGATGCGCTACATACTCTGCATCTTTGACAGAGGAGTAAGTGTTTTTTATTTAATTAAATATTAAAACCCTAAGTAATTATATCATATTTGGCAGTAAAATATGTTAACGTAGGTTCCTGTAAACTTTCGAATCCGTGTTCTCTAAAAAGCGGCAGATAAGATGATCGATATAACAACCAACGTAGATTTATCGGGCCAGTAAATAAAATCTCAGGGGGTATGGAAATCCAGAAACGATTACCCTAACGGCTGCGTGACACGAAAATTCCATCGGGTTTTATTTTATGTCATTTTCTGTATTTCATTAGAGACTTTGATAAATTTTCAAAAGCATTTTCTTTCAGCATAAAAGCGTACTACGGAAATCCGAAACAATTACGTAAAGACTGCAGCAGGTTCACTTTTTGCAAACCATATTGGACTCCGTGGAAATGTTTTCATTTTGACTTTAATTGTATTTTTTCGCTTGTTTGTTTTTTATTATTTTTTATGTTCATTTCTTTTTAATCAACGTGCCCATAAAACAAATCAAATATAATCCGATCCATAAATTACGATCGTTTATTCTTCCTCGTCCCTAACTGGTACTAATATTATAATAACGGATGCGAGGTCATCTAAATACTGTTGAGTCACGAAATTGTGAAATTTAGGTTACTCAGTATGCAAATTCTTCCGTACCATAACGTCATAAAAATATTCTTAAGTATATTTTTATACAATATCTATTAGATATCATTAAGTCAGTAGAGAAATATTGAATACCACTTCTAAAAAAAAAACAACTATTAGTATTAAAATTCGCCATTGAGTGGTTACTTTTTTCATGTACCTATTTCCGACTGTCCTAGTCACAAATTATAATAGCACACATGCATATTGTAATACATAATTAGTAATTACCGATTGTGTATTTTAAAAATTAATTAAAAAAAAAAAGTATTGAGATAAGATACATCTATACAAGTCGCCGTACTCACTTAGGGTAGTATAATAAGAAAAGATTAAAATATACGTAGATATTATTTTCATTTTGTACTATCGGCTATGATATAGTTCTATATTTAGTTTGATAATATCTGACAAATATTCTTGTAATTTGATCAAAATAGGTTTTAATAAGTGCCCATACAAATTTTAATTTATACAGTAATTATTTTAAAAACGACTTTTACGTTGCACTTATGTAAGACAGAACAATTGAATAAGTGATTACCGAGATTCACATGGTACTCGTATATGTTCAAAAAACCCTGCGATCGGTCTTCGAAAGTTTTAATGCGATAAAAACAGCGTTAGCGTATAATATTTCATGACAGGACTCTCGACTTGACACTGTAGGAAAACACTATAATAGCTTGGAGACACGTCGTTCGACTGCCATATATTATGTACAGGTATAAAAATCAATGTGGCCATAAAAAAACTACATCGATAGCCGATGATTAAAGTCTATAAGGATTATTTCTAAAGCGTATTAAATTGCAATAAAATATTTAACATCAATTCAATTTGTCAATGTGCTCCGGGTGCCCATGTGCCCTTGAAAATCTTAAAACAGCACTGTATGTATTTTATATAATAATTAATACAATTAATAGTAAAACAAAATTAATCAAGGACAATGATTCATTATATAACCACAAAATCAATTAATATCTCTGGCTAGTTATTTTCATGTTCAAATTATATATTTTATCCAAACGATGATAATACATTCGCTTTATTAGTTTTTTTTACCCGACAAAATATGTAATCAATGTGTATATTTATGAAAATTTATACATTTATTAAAACAAAATTAAGAAGATAATCTTTATAACTTACAATATATACTTAAATTAACGGTTAATCATAGTCGTTTTTTCCGCCCAACACCTAAGATAATATTGCGATATATTAAATGTGACTTTATATCGTTATAATTTGTAAATGGCGTGTATGAAATAAACGAGGTCATTTCGATAAAAAAAAATTAAAACGAAAAAACTATTATGTAAAATAAAATTGTATAAACACTCAGGTATAGTACCTATAGGTATTTAATACCAATATACATAATATTATATAAGTACTAGCTGATCCCGTGCACTTCGTTACCCGTTCAAATATGTACAAATTCTATAAGACTCAAACTTTGTTCAATGCGTTATTTAATATTCGATGTATGATGTTCTAGATTTATCTTAACTTTTTCGTTGCCCAGGATAAAAATTCTGTTTCACAGCAGTACATTATTAGGTAGGTACGCAATATACCTGCGGTAGATCGCGGACCCCGTGCTGTTTGTACGTAAGTGTATGATTTAACTCTAATAAAGTATCAAAGTTATACAAAGTTTGACATAATACGGTGGATTAATATAATCAATTAATACATAATCCTAACCTAGCTAACCGTACTAAAATCCGACGAATAAAAAAAACCAAATTTAACCCTTTTTAAATTAGCCTATCTTCTTCCCACAGATCTGCACACAAACATTAATCTATATATAATATAGCTGATCCTGCGCACTTCGTAGCCAGTAAAAAATGACAAAAAAATTATGATTGTTCAACTCCTTTTTGGTGTAAATCACTTCAATAAGTGCAACTCAGCCATGGAAGCTAAGAGGCCA
>NC_042494.1:60195677-60202644 GCF_005508785.2 Acyrthosiphon pisum
TAACTCCGGAATTACTTATAGCACAGCATACAAACTTAGATAATAGCCGATTCTCAGACATATATATTGATAAAAATAATAATACTTATCAACAAACATGCCCAATTAACGGGCAAATGTAAACTGGGCCCGTGGTTATCTTTTTTGTTGTAAAATCGGCCCGGAAATTTAAAATGATAAAAAAGGACGGTTGTAAACTCGACCCGATAATTATTTTGACCAATAAAATATAATAAACGGAACAATTTGTTGTTAACGAATAGTACCTATGTATTGGTGTGTATATATCGGCGAATGAATAGGTACGTCAAACACATGGCTTTTTACTTAAAAAAATAGATTTATATTATAGCCTTACATTATCAACTATTGCACTACAGTTTTAATTATATTTGTACACTTTTGTACACTTATAATTTTACGTGGATACATTTTACTTGTATTTTTACAAGTAAACTGACTAACTCCATACTATGAATAAAAATATGAAAATAATTTTTGGAGGACAATGATTATCACCTCCACATGGTGTCTTCTAAATTGTTCTAAAAAATATTATACATATTATATTTTTATTCAGGCCGAGTTTACACGTCAATAATTTTTACCTGTAAAAACCTCGGGCCTAGTTTACACCTAAATTATTTTTACCTGAATAAAACAGGGGCCTAGTTTACAATAGACCTTTTGAACATTTTTTTTCCTCGGGCCGAGTTTGCAATCGCCCCAATTAACCAATAGCAACCAATATATAATACACTATTACTTTTTTAATAATAATATTATTTTTTATATATATAACCAATAGCAACCATTTATAAACAAATATTTCTACTGTAAATTATCAAAATCCCTGTTTGAGCACTTCTATTATTTTTTTCTGGACAACCCTTATCACTTAAGGGTATGAAAAATAAATGTTAGCTGATTCTCATACCTACTGAATATGCATAAAAAATTTCATACAAATCGGTTTTGCCGTTTCAGAGGAGTATCGAGACTAACACTGTGACATGAGAATTTTATATTTAAGATTTACTGAATTATACCGTAGTTATACGCTCTCAAAGCTAATATTATACCTGATATACCAATGAGTTTTAACATTGCTGCTAGTACAATGGCTGTTGTTCGTCAAATGTGACCGAAATATAGTACTACAGAGTTCTTGAGTATTATTACATAATACGCAATTTATAGATATAATGTCATATTGTTTTATGAGTTCGATTGTAACACTGCTAATGAGAAATATGAAAATAATTTTTGATTATCACATCCACATGGTGTCTTCTAAATTGTTCTAAAAAATATTATACATATTATATTTTTATTCAGGCCGAGTTTACACGTCAATCATTTTTACCTGTAAAAACCTCGGGCCTAGTTTACACCTAAATTATTTTATTAAAGTAGTGATTAAATTCATAGACGGATAAATTGTGTAGGTAGTATTTAAAATATTTGTTATGAATAAAAATATGTATCAATCAATTTATAAAAATAGTCATCGTGACAAGAAATTGGTTTTTTTTTAAGAACAATCATTAAATTTGTCACCGCCTTATGTTATGTTTGTGTTACCACCTTCGGCAGCACCTCAGCAACAATTGCAAAAACTCGAAACCATAATATTATTGTGTATCACACCTAAAATTTTGTTTCAAATAATATCGACCGAAAATGTTAGCGATTCGATTTACGATTTCGTTTCGGCCTGAGCGTTTTGTACTACATAATATTATACCTACCATAACGAGTGTGTGTGAGGTCCTAAATCAAATATTATGTAAATAGGTACGCCTTACACGTGTTTGGCATTGTGGCCCGTATTGTTGTTTTGTTTTAAGTGTGGAGAGGAATAGAGACAGACAGAAACGGAGTGAAAGATCTGAGACGATTTAACATTTTGTATTTACCGATAGTTTGCATCGAAGCGAACTGCAGATAATAGACTTTTGTTATCTCCTAAATATTGTGTGGTTTTCCCGAGTATTCATCATTCGAACATCGCATCATACAATATAACCTTCGGGCACATTATGCATTATGTATATACAATGACAAGACATATAAATGTGACCAATGGTGGCTATATTTGATCGTTAAGATGTGGGAGGGGGCGGATGGTGTGAGACGAATTCAGGATACGAAGCTTATGAAGGGTATTATATTTGCAGTCTAATTATTCCTTTTATCATGTAATTCAGCTGAAGGTGTAGCGTAATGAAGAGTAGGTTGTGAACGTGAACAGTGCCAACATTTTTGCGGTAAGTTCTATAAGTAATATTACCCCATTGGCCTTAATTTGTTTATCATAAACAGAGCGGTTTTAATAATTTATTCTTCAAAAAGCAAAACAATTATAAAGTTAGGTAATAAATAAGTCGATATTCACCAAAAAAAAAATAAATTAAAATTGATATAGGTACTTAAAAATATTAAAAATAAACGTGGTTTGAGTGCCGAAAAAAATTACAAGTTCACTACAAATTTCGTTTAAGTTCACGTTATATTACCTGATAATAACTATTAATAACGATTTACGTTCAAAATTAGTTAATTAATATGAACATGAACAATATTGCAGTCATCGCAAACGATTTGGTTCCAAACACTGAGAGAAATCATAAAAGTAAACGGAGGAAAAAATCGGTAAAAATGGTTTAGTTTTTTTCAGCAACTCAAAATATCTGTTTTGAATTAGTTTTATTTCGGTATATATAAACTATATAATGTATAATTGCTATTTATTTCTTTTTAAAAATGTTAAGGCATCAACTGCACGGTTATTAACCTGTTTTTACTGTGGGGGTACGGTTGGTTCGGAACACGTGTAATATGTGGCGATGGTTTGTCACTTAAAACCGAGTAGTTGTACACTTATACCCATCCGGGAACTATAGCAACACCGGCTGATGCTTGACCTCAGTACATATTGTGACCGAAGACAACCTCCACGCCACACCAGACCACACAATTTATTATTATTATGTTATATTTCGTTAGTTTTTATTTTTCGTCACTTTAAAAATGATAAGTTTCATCACATTCAACAGTACCTACCAGCTATCCCTGGACATACCAAGGGCTACAATAATACAAAATATTATGTACTGTGTCAAAATATTTTGACCACCTTTTAAAGGCATTGTCGATATTAATTGTTATAACTGCAAATATTTCTATCGGAATTTAATGGAGTTCATAAAATTCCACTGCGAAGCGAAACTATGTTGGTGGCCAACGGATATAAATTTAGAAATATATTGTTAACGTCGGCGTTGATTTCAACAACATTCAAATGCACTGAAATCCGTCCACACACTAAGCATGTCATAGGTATTGGGTGTGAAATTTCATAATTTTTTGTGAAAAAATAAAATCGAAAATAACGATTATAATCGTAATATTATCGCACTAAATGAATTAACTAATTGAATCTTAACGGTTTATTACCCAGTTTTTTTTTTCATTAGCTATCATATCATTATTAAATAGTATTTAAATTCCGTGATTGCTGTTCCACGACTAAAAAAATACCGTAAAAAAACTGCATACTTACAAATTCTATCGTTGCACGCAAATCGTATTGTAAGATCACGTCTTCGGTTGGTTTGGCCGTCGACTTTTGTAATAATATTACGTCTGGTAATTCTTTTTTGTTTTATATTTTAGCAAGGCACATATTATATTATATACGAGATATGAATTATGACATAATTACATTGTAATATTATAATATTCTTACACAAAACGAAAAAAAAAATGCGTAGGTGGGTTATAAATATTTGACTCGATAAAATCCAACGGTAAACATTGAATAAATTATACTTTATTACAGTCGGTCCAGCCGGTGCTGATGTACCTACCTATATAATATATATGTTATATATTTATATTACACTTTGTCCCCATATCAATCAAACCAATGTATACATTTTGTATAAAATAATTATACACGGTCACGTGGATGATGCTCCTACATTATATTATTTTTTAACACGACGAATAATACGATACACCGAACGATGTGCCGTTTATCGTTTGGTTTTTAATTAATTTGTCTTCCTCCACAACGACAACGCGGAAATTACTTTCATTTGCTGGGTGTACAGAATATAATAATATATATATATACCATAATAGTATTATGTAAACGTCGAATTTTGTTGTTTGGTTTTTTTTCGACGTGTGTCTGCGACGACGGTTTGGTTGCCACCATACTATAACACAATACATATTATTATTTTAATCCAGATCGGTATAATAATGCCGAAAAAGGTTATGGTCGTGAATTTATTATCATTCCATTCGACCCGTTTAAGTGTACTGTGTGGCACATGGTATTTTGTACTGATACCAACAAGTGTATACCTCGTATTACCTGTATCGCGAAACGTTTTCAGAAAATATTTCAAAAATTGTGTGTTTTTGCACTATTCAAATCACGCACTGCGTATTTTCCTGAAAATCCAGTGTTTATTATAAATATAAATATTAATTATAAATATTATATAAAATACCTACCAATAATATTGCTCTCATACATACCTATATATAATATCGTATACCTATAAAATAAGTGTGATTCACAAAGCATGCCAAATCTCGTTTTTATTTTGATAATCCATTTATTCCAATTCTGATTTTAGGAATACTAGTATAAGTCTACTTAAAGATTATATTTTTTAAGCCATTAAAAGATATGGTACAAACTTGTTGTTTCCAAATGAAAACTACTAATTTTTATCGTAGATTGTTAAGTAAATCATTTTTTTTTTTAATGTTGGTGTATTTAAATCAAAATTCAAACATATCGTTTTTGAGTTATTAATTTGTATGCAATAAGAATACTAGGTCCATGATGGACGATAAATTTTGTTGGAAGATATTATTATGATTTATGAGGGCTCTGATGATTTAATAATCATAATTATTTATATAGGTACTTTATAATTCGTAAAATATTCCTGCGTATAATAATATAGTGCTTGCATATATATTTTATATTTAATGTAAAATTATAAAACCATTATTGCGGAATTTTGTCCTGAGCACATATAATTTAGCAACTCAGAACTACTTGTTTGAATGACAATTAAATTTAGTTACAATATAAAAATAAAATCATCAGTAGGTACTGACTATTGAGTATTCGCTTGGTATAATTAATTACAATTAAATGGATGTTATTTTTGATTATATAAGTGCGTCGAGTATAAGATGCATGATGAAGAGTTAGAGTCACTTCAATTGGAGAGTGATTAATTCGTAGGTGGTTGTACTTTGTCAATATTTACTGAGTTTTGTGATTAAGTAAGTTTTCCGTTTAGGACAACATATTTTCGCGAGTTCAATCTGATAGTGATAAGACATTGTGTCATTGGTTAGACTTGATGTCGACGATATGGCGTTTACATTTTTATGATAAATAAATGTAGTTGGGACAGTCACGAATCACGATAGTTAGCCATAAGGTCATCTCAACAGTAGCAACAAGTAGTTTTTAGGACTAATGGATTCACTATAGTGAATTATTTTATTGGTTGGGCTTCTCCACACTTTATACGGGTTAGTTTCGTATTGATGGTATCTAGTATAGTTGTGATTTAACATCAGACGTTAACCGTAAATGAACATTTTCAATGTGCGTTTAGAAATTAATCGATGTGTCGACATTGTGACGGGTTGGCCGTTATACTGAATGGGGCACAGTGCTTACCCGTCTACATATATTGTACTATTATATTATAATATTATAATGTATGACGTAAGTATATGGCACATAATATATCAGGAGAAAATTACACAACTAACAAACCTGTATATAATAAATTTGAAGCATATACAAAGTCCCTACATGCTTACGTATTACTATCGTAGAGGTATTAAAACACGGTTGATTAATAATATAATAAAATCACGTTTAACCATTAGTAGTTTACACGTGGTAAAACTCTTTTAGTAATAGGTAAAGGTTATTATATAACAACTATATCGATCAATTTGTGTCTATATGCGTATAAACGCGTGTGTAGACAATAGAAAAAAAACGTGTTCTCATCCGTGTATATAATATTATAATAATATTATAATATTATGCAACCGATTCGGTCAGTATTGAAGAAAATATAATATTGACTAAACTTGCAGGGAAAAATATAAACAATATCGCGATGTCTGACATTACTATAATATACTATTATGTATGGGTACATTTATATATTGCAATATTATTACATTAGATTAACAATACTATTTTACGGATTAAAAGTAAACAGAGAAATAAAATTATTATTCGGCAGTGTTGAGCCGAGATAAATATAATTTTATCTAGATAAAGATGAAAAATTTTTTTTTTTATATAGATAAATTATCGGATAAATGTTTTTATATTGGTTTATAGCACACTCTCCGTAAGCTCGTAGCAATATAGAATAACTTAATAGTATGTTATCGAAAATGTCGATAGTTATTATTAAATACTACCTACTTAATAAACTACTTAATTGTCTACCTATAAATTATAATAAATAAAAGCCGTTTAATAAATTAAATTATCTGGATAAATTCATCTAGATAACGGTGATTTTGATCTTAGATAACTGTGTAAATTAATATTCTCTATTTATCTAAATAAGATAAAAGATATAAAAGAATATTAGTTATCCAGATAATTAATCATCTAGATAAACTCAGCACTGATCCCTACATAATATTAATAACAATACAAGCTGAATGAACGTCACCGAGCAAGATTGACAAGAAATCTAAATGACAAATCATATTCTAAGACAGAACAAACTAGAGACAAATATAAATTTAATAATTAACAAGCGATTTGGGATAAATGCAAAACTACGGGAGATCATATTACACATATCATTTTTTTTCCATGTAATCGCAAGGGTTTTGGGGTTTTGAAAACCCTGTTGAATAATACTTTTTGGTTCTTTAACCCGAA
>NC_042494.1:60202968-60211334 GCF_005508785.2 Acyrthosiphon pisum
TACCTGAACAAAATACCTAGAATTTCCACAAGCTGCATTAATTGATCTTACACAAACTTCTTGAATTATTTATTAATAATACTATCAAATAAAAACTATTTTCATGAAATAATTACAATTTAAACATGAATAAATAAATTATTTCAGTCTATTTTTTTAATAAATCTTTAATAATCCGAAATCAAAATTAACTGGTATTTTTCAAAACCGGTATTAACCGGTTCTAGAACCCTTATATTTTTTTAGAAAACCGAAACGAAACCGGAGCACCCTATAGGTTCCAGTCCCTGGTTGTTACCGGCAGGTACGTCCCTGCGTCACTGCGGTCACTGCTGTTTACCGTATCCGTTAATCCGGCTTCTACAGGTGGAAACGGAGACAATAAGACGGATAACGGCGTCTCGATCCAGCAGTCATCTTCTGCAGTGTCGAGTGGCATCAATGCCAAAACGGACGATTCAGCTCGTGATGGCCAATCCGTCGAAACTGAAAACTCCACGGACGTAACAAACGACAATCCGATTTCGGTAGCATCGCCCGACGAATTTTCACGCACGGCCATATTAGATAAAGACATACATCTCTCGAGCTGCACCGGCAAACTATGGACATCGGTGTTTTCCGACGGTTTCAGTATATTTGACTGGATATCGTCGACAGCCTGTATCATCAAGTCGGGCGTGGATAGCAACTTGATATCTGTCGACTTCTTGTCTTTAAGGGCAATATTTGACATATTGGTATTTGATGCTGTAGGTACGTGGAATAAATATAAGAAAATTTGATTTTAGCTTTAATGCCGTAGGTAGCAACTTATAGTGATTTTCGTAACAAATGAATATTGATAAATAGACACGGATTATTGATTTTCAAAACACTTATGCACTTGGCATCAAGATGTTTGTTATTTTTGTAAATCCAAACGTATCTACATTTTTTAACATGTGTTATACGGTACAACAATTATTTATTAAATTCTTATTTTTTAGTTATACCGCTCAAGTATAAACCTAAAAGTTATTTTATTATTTAGCGCGGGGGGGGGGGGGTTGTTGGGGTTGGATTAGAATTGGTTGATAGTGGATTTCCGCCTATGCGATCTGTGTGTTTCGCGAAAGAAATTATTACATCCTATGTGATTCGATTAACGAGTAGGTAGGTATTATCGCGGGCTAGCGTCGTCTAATATTTGGTGATTGAATAAAGTCTTTAAAGATTTATTTCCATACACTGCACAATTAAATTTATTATGAACGTTTACGAATCGCAACTAATAATTTTCGATAAAAGTCAGTTCAGTTGGTTAAATCACAAATCGAGTTTAAATAGCGTAAGAAAATATTATTAACATGGCAAATAAAGATAATCGGCATTTATTTTTATTTTTTTTTTTAATCAAAATAATATTTCTGGGAGCTTACAGATAGATTATTGTTTGAACAATGTCCTGTAAAATTGTCGACGTCCAATAAATTACAAATCGTAAAAATTCGCCACAAGTGTATAATCTCGTGAATGATTTGGAAATAAAAAAATCCACAAAGGGAATATAAAAAAGCTGCCGTTTTCGTAAAACATAAAATCGGTTAGACGTAAATACCTATACCAATTAAGTCGAAAAAAAATTTATCGAAGCCAACTGTTTAATAATGTAATACTTATTTTGTATATTTTATTTATATTATTATTTATCATGGGACGAGCCCAACGTTACAAATTATGTAAACATTTGAACTAGCAAGTACAAACGGATTTTACAACGAATTTATGTATATTTATTAAAGTTGCTATATACAATATATATATATTATGTTCTTAATGCTCTTATCTTGATTGAAATTGCTACTGTGTGCGATATAATATTATCATGATTACAGAAATGTCTTGATGGGGTCGAATTCGATGCTCGGTATCACTACGATATGCGATTTGTATCGGTTTAATGTGTTGTATAATAAGATGACGTTCCATGTCCACTAGTGACTAATCGTTTAAAAATATGTTGAAATAAACACTGCTGTCTGTCTTATGTCTTCTATCTCCCTGCTGTTGTACTTGAATTCAGGTAGATAGTACTGTTGTCCGTTTTTGTATTTTAGTTTCTATATATTTTGTTATTGATACATGCAGTAATTCAAATAATATGATATCGATTTAATATAATAAATAACCAAAGTGAAGACATATTCTATAATTGTGACTATGTGTTTTACTATAGTTCCTTAACTATCCAACGATCCCGTAGGGTTGCGGTATGTATAATAAAGAAAGTGCTTTAAAATGCACAAATAGGTAATGCAACAAGCGAAAACTAAACGGGTATATTGTATAATTACATAGAGAAACATGATTCATGAAAAAAATTTCTTGAGAAAGCATACCAAATTTGTAATTAAATAGTGTAGTTTGAAAATACAATCATATAATTTGAAATATCATTTAGATATTGTGAATGCTGTATTTTTCAAATCAAGTTGAACAATATCAACAGAGTTATTGTTAATTTAATCAGAAATTTATTATTGTAGTGTATTTTCGACATTCTTTTAGATAATATTTTCCGTGGAGCGCATTTCAATGGACTATCCAACACAAATAGCAACCAACTTACAAAAAAAAACTAATATCTACTATTATTATTATAATCAGCAACCAATGGCAATCATGTATAAACATATTATAAACTTATTTGAAAAATAATTTTAAAAACAAAAACATCATTGTAAAACCAATATATAACTGGAGTTTTCGGCCGAATTTGCCCGGTTAAATATCTGTTATCAGCTGATTAAGATTAATCGAAGTTTACCCGTAGACGGTACAACTGGCCGTCTAAGTCTTTGAAATATAGACATCGTTTATGTTAAAATAGTATGATAAACAATTGAACATAGCTTGGTGATTTCAGTTAAAAATTTAAAAATACTTACTTTAGCATAACGATTACATAATAACATAAGTCTACTATCATTGAAATATTATGTGTATTACTGTGTGCAATGTATTACTAGTCAAGTATTTTAAAATCATCAAGCTAAGTTCAACTATTTAGCAAACTATTTTAACATAGATGATATTGTCTATAGTTCAAAGACTTAGCTATAAAGTTATGTCTACATTTTTAGAGTAGTTTTTTTACACGGAGTTCAACTGAGTGTTTTTGTCAGGGCTTGAAACCGATTGAAATAATTTCGGTTTCGATTTTGTATACCGGTTTTGTAATTTTACGATTTCGGTTTCAACTTAGCAATACCGGTATTAAGAAATTTCGGTTTTGGTTTCCGTTTTGTATACCGGTTTCTAAAGTATTTTCAGGGGGCTATGTCGTCTATACAATTATCATTCTTTGTTCTGTATTGTCAATTATTGTCATATATAGTATTTGCTAGTAACATTAATTTATGTCATTACTATTTATAAAGCAAATAATAATTTTGCGAATAATAAAATGTTTGTCAACAAAATTAATTATGATCTCAATTTCATTATGATTATTAATAATTTGCATATTAATGGAATTTACGTATTTAAAAACACGTCAGTTAAAAAAAAAAAATAACAGTTTCCAATTTTTTTCAGATTTCGGTTTTGAATTTAATACCGGTTTCCAATTTTTTACGGTTTCCATTTTGAATTTAATACTGGTATCCAATTTATTTCGGTTTCGGTTTTAAATTATAATACCGGTATCCAATTTTTTCCGGTTTCGGTTTTGACTTTAATACCGGCATCCAATTTTTTTCTGTTTCGTTTTTGATTACGGTTTCGGTTTCAGTTTTAAAACGGTTTATAACGGTTTCTGAAATCGGTTTTGAAAACGGTTTCAAGCCCTGGTTTTTGTGTGGTCATATCATTCTATCAATAATATATTATTTTAGCATTAATACATTCGTGACACCATTTGTACCGTTTGTCTACCGAATGTATCTAGGTATCCAGGCACTATAATTTTATGATTCTATAATTTTAATAGCTATACAGAATTGTTTTTATAAATATAAAATAATTCTAACTGGTGTAGCTTATTCATTAATAATTATAATAGGTGCTAAACAAAAATGATTTAATGTGTATGACGTGCCTATATGCTGTAATAATTTTATAAGTCCAACTATATAATATTATTATTATAGTCCATCCAATAATATTGCTATAGGTGTATTGTGAATATTATATTATAAGCAAAAAATACGATATTTTAGTTTTAATTTTGCTGGTGTACATATTTGGTATTTAGATTTTAAAGCTTAGAAATAAGTGTGAACAGTGTAGGTTTGACAAGAAAACAGAGTAACAAGTAAGTTTGATGTATAGTACAAAATTGATATTTCCGCGACCATGCCCGAATGTTTGAACAATTCTGTGAATTTCAATATTATTTCTTACACAGCAGACATTCGTTCCAATGATAAGATATTGTGGTGGAGACCGGCATAAATTATGTTTCATAATGGAGTAGTTTTGTCAGTGAGGCACTGTTGTTTTTGATTAGCTCATATAAAATAGCTGTAGTAACAGCAGTATCCTTTTTATCCCCCATACTTAACATAAGCACAGGTTGTATATATGGAACGTTTAGTCCAACATAATTTTAGCCCACTACAATTTGTATGCTTTTGAACGACTGATGCAACAAAAATGTTTGTATAAAATATGCGATTGACTATAATTACCTTATTTTCTGAAACTTTTCCCTTTCAAGACATTGGTATCATAGTTTTACATGCTATAAGCGTTCTACTTTTAGCATAACTAGTTTTTCACATTAAAATCGGCAGTATAATTATTTTATATGAATAAAATAGGTTTGATCTGCATAAGTTTTACTTTCAACAGCCTGCTCTTATGTGTTTGCTGCTTTTTTTTGGTAAGTCAATATATTAGCCCCAATAGAATTTTGGCTATAGTTTTTCGTGGTAACACGGTTTTCGAAGTTCCTTGAAATCGACATGACGTCTTGATGAACAATCACAATATAATATCGTGTATTTCCACATTTCAGATTTTCTCGGTCTCTTGGAATTTTAAAATCGGTTTTCAGGTAAGTAAGTTCTTAAAACGAGGTTGTTGATAAAAAAAAAAAAGGCATATCCATTTCATGATATTATCACAAAAAAATGAAAATACCAACCCAATATTCATTCATGTTGCATGTTTTATTTCCGAGAAGTTTCTATACAATATTGAATTATGAAAGGAATATTATATCATTCATCGCATAAAATGTTATTATTATAACTTTACATAGGTACTAAATGTACCAAGTTTGATTTGCATCGTTTTAAATTTTTTACAACAATAATGTTTGTGATTTATATTTTATATTATACGCATCAGGTAAATTTTTAATTTTATACAGCAAGAATCGGATAAAAGTCTAAACATTAACAAGAAACTTATAACGAGGTGATAAATCCAATAAGAGGCTTCAGCGCATATTTCGTGCACACCAGCTACTGGATTTTATTTGTTTTCTTTTAAACTTGAATTTCAGCCAAAAATAAAAACAAAATAATAAAGAAAACAAAATTTATAGGACACGTATTTTTTTGACATATTATTTACACCGGGTATAATGCACTTTTATATTTTACGTTTATATACCGTCACTTTATTTATTTCTTCGTGTAATTGCTCGTTACCGCCAACACTCGCACAGTAAACCATTCAGGTGGTTTAATTTACCATAATTTTCTCGCTTATAATATAATATAACCTGGATAATTTTCGACTGAAATTAAATACATTTATTTCGTATAAATGTCACGCGGGCATAGGTTATTCTTGTTATTATATCGTTATTCAGTATAATTGTAGGTGTGCACAATATTATTCTAGCTATATATTTTTTTTACTTCTGTCGCTACAATTATAATATTATTACCTGACATGTAACTGTTAATTTAATCTAATCCAAAAAAAAAAACAATTTTACACTTTTTTTTTTAATCAGAATAAATTATTTTACACAGAATTATATTTTTCAATAAGAATAGAAAATTATGAACTGCGTGTATATCTATTCTCATCGTGTTTGTAACTGTCAATAACTCTTATTTTAATTTTATTAATATTATTGATATAATTTTTGTGATAAAAATTTTTAATACAATAATTATTATATAACTCAAATTTTGTTTTAAAATACACAACCAGAAGTAAACTTTTGGGGGAAAAAATGTAAAAAAATTAAACAGCTGATTTCCGTTAGAGCTAAGCTTCGTTTTTTTTTTCTTTTTATATATATGTATTTATTTTGTTTCTTTCAGATTGATTTCAAAAGATCATGAACACAATTATACACGATACTTCTGTTTACGGACCCTCCTTAATAGCAGGAATATTTATATTCCCATAAGTTTTCAGTATATAGAGGAGAGGTTTCACTATAATAATATTTAAAACCAAACGCAGCTGTTATCCAGTGTATTTTTAATAAAAAAAAAATAATAATAAATATTCCTCTGTTCTGTAATGAGGAGCATGCGCACGATGTATTTTACTCGATTTTTAGTTGTATAAACAAAACCAGTCGATTGTCTTAACAAAAACCATACGGACGATGCACTGACACATCTCCGTTTCACATTTCTCCGTCCTGTAACCCGTCGATGACACAGAGGCGGAATTTGCTGAAAAAAAAATGAATTGGTTAACAAAACCGACCGTTAATCCGCGTTTTGTTCGGTCCGAAGTACGCGATCGATCTGCATACGGACGCCACAGGTATCTTTGGGTTCGATTTCCGGTTCTCGGGTGACTTCTAAATAATATATTATAACATTCCCCGCCGACAGAAACACGTACCGACAAACCACAATAGTGGTATCAGTTGTGTAATGCTGTGTTGTATACGTGCACCATTATAGCAATGTCCTTATTTTGTCTGCAATGCGTTATAACAATACCTATATGCACTGGTTATAGATTTTGATCAATGATCCGTGACCGCGAACACGCGTGAAAAATGATCAAGTCAAAAATATGAAACAAAAAACGTATATTATGTCGTCGTAGCTGAGACATTTTGAAATGGAATTTTTACGACTGCCACATTATTGACGAAGTAATAATTAAGTTTGAAAGCTTAAATTATTAACTATATTCAAAGTTTGATGGTATCAGCGTAACTATTGAATTTGTGTGTAAAAACTTTCCGTGGGTAGTTAGTCGGTACGACGAATTTGACTTACCACCGAAAGACATTTTATCCTCGACGTACGTAAACTTTTTTCTTCCTATTATATACTTAACGACATGCAAAAATAACCCGTTGTTCTTTCACGTGTGTTTGTACATTTACGGTATAGCTGAATAGGCAAAGAGGTATTTTTTAAACATTTTTTTTTTTTTTGGCGGCATCTAACCAATTGGGAGGTCTAATCGAACCTAATATTATATGTGAATATGGCTTGGGTAGCTTTTGTGGTTTCCTAGATAATCGATTACTAACAAATGCACACTTATTTTTATATATTTAATAATATAAGATATTATCACATTCTACTTACAAGTACTGTTCACTTATTACCTATTATATTATAGAGTAGAATATTCTTAATTGGAATGCTATATGTCCTACAATACCATATTGATAATATTTTATCAATACTCAAATATCGTAATTTATATATTTGTATTTATAATAGTGTAAGCGACTGGAGTATGTATAGTGGCGTTATAATATGTAAAACGAATAATAAAAATTTACTTTTGACAATACTATAGCCAACAACTTAAATGATATATGTGATAGAAAACAGTGCCTATACGTTAAATTATACGATTGAAATAAGATGTAATGTAAATATCAATACTATGCATGAAAAATAGATGTATTATATCTAAGGAATTTGAAAATCACAAGATTCTAATTTAACCACGACAATCAACATTACAATTATTTATATTAGAATATCGTGAATTGTTCAGGAGCTTAAGGGAGCTTACAGTATGCTTAACTAAATACTATTTGAATTAAGCATTAAGTAATATACTATAAATAGATGAACTAGATACTAAGGGGGGGGGGGGGTATATTTTTTATAATGAATTATAAAACCTCGATTTACATAATTCGACTTTTCATTGTCGATATTACGCATTATCTTCCATCGTTTAAATAGTATAGGTACGCGTGTGAATCAAATATTCAAATTTACAAAGATAATATGTCGTCATCGACTGTTTGTCGTATTATATTAACGCCATAATAATATCATGACCGTTGGCGTATATAATATCGTAGTTGTTCTGTCGTGTAATTTAATTTTTGTTTTAAATAATATGTGTTATAAACTGATTAGGATTCTAACACTAATAATAATAATCAACGAATTCGGATTGGTAATAATAATTCAAGTGGA
>NC_042494.1:60217490-60218439 GCF_005508785.2 Acyrthosiphon pisum
ATCGATTTAATAACAAAGCTGGTCAAATTAATGTTTTTTTTCTTAACTCAGTTTTTAACTTAACTTAACCTTTTTAACTCATTAATATTAATACCCATCCTAGTATAATAATTATAGATTTATTTTTAGAGTAATGATAGCAATATAAGCAAGTATTTGTTTTAAGCTGACTGAATTCACTCAAAATCAAAAATTTAGTACAAGGATTTATCACACTCACGTATCATATGTCTTACTTTTAAATGTTATCAAATACGATTGAATGATATATTGTAATTGTTTTTTCATTATTTTTTTTATATCAATACAGTAAAACTAATATTATAAAATATAAAATTACTAATATTTTATTATGTAACATTTATAGTGTTGGTCAAGTACTCGACTCGACTCGACTAAATTATTTTTGGACTTGTAATTACGAGTACTCGCTTTGAATCGAGTACTCGCTTTGAGTCGAGTACTCGTGTTATTATTTTTATTATTAATATATATATACTAAATATAATTAGTAATATTTAATAATACTAATAGTATTTTATTGAAAAATAAATGTTAAAACTATAAATAACTGAAACAACCCATATATCCGATATGAATACCAGGAAGGTGATACATGATAGTTTAGATTGATAACAATAGTTTTAATTAATTATACCTATAACTGTATAACTCGGATTTGTCGAGTACTCGCATTTTTTCAATACTCGGCATTTGTCGAGTACTCGAATTTTGAACTCAACTCGACTCGAAATAACTGAAACTCGACTCGACTCGACTCGAAATTAAAAAACAATACTCGTCCAACACTAAACATTTATATGTAGGGTAATACTATTGTTATTCCATTATTATTATTTTTATTATTACATTTTATTGTTAAAGGTTGATTTTATAACACTGATTACAGTAAACTACCCTTTAAATACTAAAAAAAAATGACTATCTT
>NC_042494.1:60219245-60219774 GCF_005508785.2 Acyrthosiphon pisum
AATTTTTTGGTTAATTTTTACTTTTTAGTTTTTCACAATTTCATAATTTATTATATATTTACCTAAATTTATATATGATATTAATTTTTTTTTGTATACAACTTGCATGGAAAAGGAGAATGGCTCTCGTAGCCCCGTCGCAGTAACGTTTTAATTCATAAGCTATAATACCTAACCTCGCAGTTTGGGTTCAATCCTGCTACCAGCAGACTTGATAAAGTAATTAATAATAATAAACATTGCGACGACGCGCGACGCTGGCACTGTCGCCCGTCTCTTGCATAGTGCATACCGCTCAGAAATCTCATAGATTTCATCCAATTTTTATAGTTTATTTCATGGAACATTACCCCGCCACCACCACCGTGGGAGTACGCCAATGTAAAGGGCGCTAGTGTTGTAATGCTAGGGGCGGAAAAATGGCAAGTCCGCACCTGAGTCTAATATAAAACTATTGCAACTATTTATAACTAATACCAATTTGAAACAAAATAAAAATGTCGTTTAGTTAAACTATAATAACTTGTAA
>NC_042494.1:60219874-60228105 GCF_005508785.2 Acyrthosiphon pisum
AATATTACATTAGATTAACAATACTATTTTACGGATTAAAAGTAAACAGAGAAATAAAATTATTATTCGGCAGTGTTGAGCCGAGATAAATATAATTGTATCTAGATAAAGATGAAAAAAATTTTTTTTTATATAGATAAATTATCGGATAAATTTTTTATATTGGTTTATAGCACACTCTCCGTAAGCTCGTAGCAATATAGAATAACTTAATAGTATGTTATCGAAAATGTCGATAGTTATTATTAAATACTACCTACTTAATAAACTACTTAATTATAATAAATAAAAGCCGTTTAATAAATTAAATTATCTAGATAAATTCATCTAGATAACGGTGATTTTGATCTTAGATAACTGTGTAAATTAATAATCTCTATTTATCTAAATAAGATAAAAGATATAAAAGAATATTAATTATCCAGATAATTAATCATCTAGATAAACTCAGCACTGATCCCTACATAATATTAATAACAATACAAGCTGAATGAACGTCACCGAGCAAGATTGACAAGAAATCTAAATGACAAATCATATTCTAAGACAGAACAAACTAGAGACAAATATAAATTTAATAATTAATAAGCGATTTGGATAAATGCAAAACTACGGAGATCAATATTACACATATCATTTTTTTTCCATGTTATCGCAAGGTTTTGGGTTTTGAAAACCCTGTTGATAATACTTTTTGTTCTTTAGCCAAAAAGCTTGATAATTTAATACAAAGTTTCTCGTGCGATTTTACACTGGTTAAAAAACCGTAAGTGTACCTGAACAAAATACCTAGAATTTCCACAAGCTGCATTAATTGATCTTACATAAACTTCTTGAATTATTTATTAATAATACTATCAAATAAAAACTATTTTCATGAAATAATTACAATTTAAACATGAATAAATAAATTATTTCAGTCTATTTTTTTAATAAATCGTTAATAATCCGAAATCAAAATTAACTTTTAGAATTGGATTAGAATTGGTTGATAGTGGATTTCCGCCTATGCGATCTGTGTGTTTCGCGAAAGAAATTATTACATCCTATGTGATTCGATTAACGAGTAGGTAGGTATTATCGCGGGCTAGCGTCGTCTAATATTTGGTGATTGAATAAAGTCTTTAAAGATTTTTTTCCATACACTGCACAATTAAATTTATTATGAACGTTTACGAATCGCAACTAATAATTTTCGATAAAAGTCAGTTCAGTTGGTTAAATCACAAACCGAGTTTAAATAGCGTAAGAAAATATTATTAACATGGCAAATAAAGATAATCGGCATTTATTTTTATTTTTTTTTTTAATCAAAATAATATTTCTGGGAGTTTACAGATAGATTATTGTTTGAACAATGTCCTGTAAAATTGTCGACGTCCAATAAATTACAAATCGTAAAAATTCGCCACAAGTGTATAATCTCGTGAATGATTTGGAAATAAAAAAATCCACAAAGGGAATATAAAAAAGCTGCCATTTTCGTAAAACATAAAATCGGTTAGACGTAAATACCTATACCAATTAAGTCAAAAAAAAATTTATCGAAGCCAACTGTTTAATAATGTAATACTTATTTTGTATATTTTATTTATATTATTATTTATCATGGGACGAGCCCAACGTTACAAATTATGTAAACATTTGAACTAGCAAGTACAAACGGATTTTACAACGAATTTATGTATATTTATTAAAGTTGCTATGTACAATATATATATATTATGTTCTTAATGCTCTTATCTTGATTGAAATTGCTACTGTGTGCGATATAATATTATCATGATTACAGAGATGTCTTGATGGGGTCGAATTCGATGCTCGGTATCACTACGATATGCGATTTGTATCGGTTTAATGTGTTGTATAATAAGATGACGTTCCATGTCCACTAGTGACTAATCGTTTAAAAATATGTTGAAATAAACACTGCTGTCTGTCTTATGTCTTCTATCTCCCTGCTGTTGTACTTGAATTCAGGTAGATAGTACTGTTGTCCGTTTTTGTATTTTAGTTTCTATATATTTTGTTATTGATACATGCAGTAATTCAAATAATATGATATCGGTTTAATATAATAAATAACCAAAGTGAAGACATATTCTATAATTGTGACTATGTGTTTTACTATAGTTCCTTAATTATCCAACGATCCCGTAGGGTTGCGGTATGTATAATAAAGAAAGTGCCTTAAAATGCACAAATAGGTAATGCAACAAGCGAAAACTAAACGGGTATATTGTATAATTACATAGAGAAACATGATTCATGAAAAAAATTTCTTGAGAAAGCATACCAAATTTGTAATTAAATGGTGTAGTTTGAAAATACAATCATATAATTTGAAATATCATTTAGATATTGTGAATGCTGTATTTTTCAAATTAAGTTGAACAATATCAACAGAGTTATTGTTAATTTAATCAGAAATGTATTATTGTAGTGTATTTTCGACATTCTTTTAGATAATATTTTCCGTGGAGCGCATTTCAATGGACTACCATCCAACACAAATAGCAACCAACTTACAAAAAAAAAACTAATATCTACTATAATTATTATAATCAGCAACCAATGGCAATCATGTATAAACATATTATAAACTTATTTGAAAAATAATTTTAAAAACAAAAACATCATCGTAAAACCAATATATTCCCGAAATAATAATATATCAACAAAAAATGTTGATAGCATTTTATATCTAAGGCCAGTTGTACCATCTCTGATTAAAGTTAACCGGAGTTTTCGGCCGAATTTGCCCGGTTAAATATCTGTTATCAGCTGATTAAACTTAATCGAAGTTTACCCGTAGACGGTACAACTGGCCGTCTAAGTCTTTGAAATAAAGATATCGTTTATGTTAAAATAGTCTGATAAACAATTGAACATAGCTTGGGGATTTCAGTTAAAAATTTAAAAATACTTACTTTAGCATAACGATTACATAATAACATAAGTCTACTATCATTGAAATATTATGTGTATTACTGTGTGCAATGTATTACTAGTCAAGTATTTTAAAATCATCAAGCTAAGTTCAACTATTTAGCAAACTATTTTAACATAAATGATATTGTCTATAGTTCAAAGACTTAGCTATAAAGTTATGTCTACATTTTTAGAGTAGTTTTTTTACACGGAGTTCAGCGGAGCGTTTTTGTCAGGGCTTGAAACCGATTGAAATAATTTCGGTTTCGGTTTCGATTTTGTATACCGGTTTTGTAATTTTACGATTTCGGTTTCAACTTAGCAATACCGGTATTAAGAAATTTCGGTTTTGGTTTCAGTTTTGTATACCGATTTCTAAAGTATTTTCAGAGGGCTATGTCGTCTATACAATTATCATTCTTTGTTCTGCATTGTCAATTATTGTCATATATAGTATTTGCTAGTAACATTAATTTATGTCATTACTATTTATAAAGCAAATAATAATTTTGCGAATAATGAAATGTTTGTCAACAAAATTAATTATGATCTCAATTTCATTATGATTATTAATAATTTGCATATTAATGGAATTTACGTATTTAAAAACACGTCAGTTAAAAAAAAAATAACAGTTTCCAATTTTTTTCAGATTTCAGTTTTGAATTTAATACCGGTTTCCAATTTTTTACGGTTTCCATTTTGAATTTAATACTGGTATCCAATTTATTTCGGTTTCGGTTTTAAATTATAATACCGGTATCCAATTTTTTCCGGTTTCGGTTTTGACTTTAATACCGGCATCCAATTTTTTTCTGTTTCGTTTTTGATTACGGTTTCGGTTTCAGTTTTAAAACGGTTTATAACGGTTTCTGAAATCGGTTTTGAAAACGGTTTCAAGCCCTGGTTTTTGCGTGGTCATATCATTCTATCAATAATATATTATTTTAGCATTAATACATTCGTGATACCATTTGAACCGTTTGTCTACCGAATGTATCTAGGTATCCAGGCACTATAATTTTATGATTCTATAATTTTAATAGCTATACAGAATTGTTTTTATAAATATAAAATAATTCTAACTGGTGTAGCTTATTCATTAATAATTATAATAGGTGCTAAACAAAAATGATTTAATGTGTATGACGTGCCTATATGCTGTAATAATTTTATAAGTCCAACTATATAATATTATTATTATAGTCCATCCAATAATATTGCTATAGGTGTATTGTGAATATTATATTATAAGCAAAAAATACGATATTTTAGTTTTAATTTTGCTGGTGTACATATTTGGCATTTAGATTTTAAAGCTTAGAAATAAGTGTGAACAGTGTAGGTTTGACAAGAAAACAGAGTAACAAGTAAGTTTGATGTATAGTACAAAATTGATATTTCCGCGACCATGCCCGAATGTTTGAACAATTCTGTGAATTTCAATATTATTTCTTACACAGCAGACATTCGTTCCAATGATAAGATATTGTGGTGGAGACCGGCATAAATTATGTTTCATAATGGAGTAGTTTTGTCAGTGAGGCACTGTTGTTTTTGATTAGCTCATATAAAATAGCTGTAGTAACAGCAGTATCCTTTTTATCCCCCATACTTAACATAAGCACAGGTTGTATATATGGAACGTTTAGTCCAACATAATTTTAGCCCACTACAATTTGTATGCTTTTGAACGACTGATGCAAAAAAAAAAATGTTTGTATAAAATATGCGATTGACTATAATTACCTTATTTTCTGAAACTTTTCCCTTTCAAGACATTGGTATCATAGTTTTACATGCTATAAGCGTTCTACTTTTAGTCATAACTAGTTTTTCTACATTAAAATCGGCAGTATAATTATTTTATATGAATAAAATAGGTTTGATCTGCATAAGTTTTACTTTCAACAGCCTGCTCTTTTGTGTTTGCTGCTTTTTTTTTGCTAAGTCAATATATTAGCCCCAATAGAATTTTGGCTATAGTTTTTCGTGGTAACACGGTTTTCGAAGTTCCTTAAAATCGACATGACGTCTTGATGAACAATCACAATATAATATCGTGTATTTCCACATTTCAGATTTTCTCGGTCTCTTGGAATTTTAAAATCGGTTTTCAGGTAAGTAAGTTCTTAAAACGAGGTTGTTGATAAAAAAAAAAAAGGCATATCCATTTCATGATATTATCACAAAAAAATGAAAATACCAACCCAATATTCATTCATGTTGCATGTTTTATTTCCGAGAAGTTTCTATACAATATTAAATTATGAAAGGAATATTATATCATTCATCGCATAAAATGTTATTATTATTATAACTTTACATAGGTACTAAATGTACCAAGTTTGATTTGCATCGTTTTAAATTTTTTACAACAATAATGTTTGTGATTTATATTTTATATTATACGCATCAGGTAAATTTTTAATTTTATACAGCAAGAATCGGATAAAAGTCTAAACATTAACAAGAAACTTATAACGAGGTGATAAATCCAATAAGAGGCTTCAGCGCATATTTCGTGCACACCAGCTACTGGATTTTATTTGTTTTCTTTTAAACTTGAATTTCAGCCAAAAATAAAAACAAAATAATAAAGAAAACAAAATTTATAGGACACGTATTTTTTTGACATATTATTTACACCGGGTATAATGCACTTTTATATTTTACGTTTATATACCGTCACTTTATTTATTTCTTCGTGTAATTGCTCGTTACCGCCAACACTCGCACAGTAAACCATTCAGGTGGTTTAATTTACCATAATTTTCTCGCTTACAATATAATATAACCTGGATAATTTTCGACTGAAATTAAATACATTTATTTCGTATAAATGTCACGCGGGCATAGGTTATTCTTGTTATTATATCGTTATTCAGTATAATTGTAGGTGTGCACAATATTATTCTAGCTATATTTTTTTTTTACTTCTGTTGCTACAATTATAATATTATCACCTGACATGTAACTGTTAATTTAATCTAATCCAAAAAGAAAAAAAACAATTTTACACTTTTTTTTTTAATCAGAATAAATTATTTTACACGGAATTATGTTTTTCAATAAGAATAGAAAATTATGAACTGCGTGTATATCTATTCTTATCGTGTTTGTAACTGTCAATAACTCTTATTTTAATTTTATTAATATTATTGATATATTATTTGTGATAAAAATTTTTAATACAATAATTATTATATAACTCAAATTTTGTTTTAAAATACACAACCAGAGGTAAACTTTTGGGGGAAAAAATGTAAAAAAAATTAAACAGCTGATTTACGTTAGAGCTAAGCTTCGTTTTTTTTCTTTTTATATATATGTATTTATTTTGTTTCTTTCAGACTGATTTCAAAAGATCATGAACACAATTATACACGATACTTCTGTTTACGGACCCTCCTTAATAGCAGGAATATTTATATTCCCATAAGTTTTCAGTATATAGAGGAGAGGTTTCACTATAATAATATTTAAAACCAAACGCAGCTGTTATCCAGTGTATTTTTAATAAAAAAAAAATAATAATAAATATTCCTCTGTTCTGAAATAAGGAGTATGCGCACGATGTATTTTACTCGATTTTTAGTTATATAAACAAAACCAGTCGATTGTTTTAACAAATACCATACGGACGATGCACTGACACATCTCCGTTTCACATTTCTCCGTCCTGTAACCCGTCGATGACACAGAGGCGGAATTTGCTGAAAAAAAAAATGAATTGGTTAACAAAACCGACCGTCAATCCGCGTTTTGTTCGGTACGCGATCGATCTGCATACGGACGCCACAGGTATCTTTGGGTTCGATTTCCGGTTCTCGGGTGACTTCTAAATAATATATTATAACATTCCCCGCCGACAGCAACACGTACCGACAAACCACAATAGTGGTATCAGTTGTGTAATGCTGTGTTGTATACGTGCACCATTATAGCAATGTCCTTATTTTGTCTGCAATGCGTTATAACAATATCTATATGCACTGGTTATAGATTTTGATCAATGATCCGTGACCGCGAACACGCGTGAAAAATGATCAAGTCAAAAATATGAAACAAAAAACGTATATTATGTCTTCGTAGCTGAGACATTTTGAAATGGAATTTTTAAGATTGCCACATTATTGACGAAGTAATAATTAAGTTTGAAAGCTTAAATTATTAACTATATTCAAAGTTTGATGGTATCAGCGTAACTATTGAATTTGTGTGTAAAAACTTTCCGTGGGTAGTTAGTCGATACGACGAATTTGACTTACCACCGAAAGACATTTTATCCTCGACGTACGTAAACTTTTTTCTTCCTATTATATACTTAACGACATGCAAAAATAACCCGTTGTCCTTTCACGTGTGTTTGTACATTTACGGTATAGCTGAATAGGCAAAGAGGTATTTTTTAAACATTTTTTTTTTTTTGCGGCATCTAACCAATTGGGAGGTCTAATCGAACCTAATATTATATGTGAATATAAGCTTGGGTAGCTTTTATGGTTTCCTAGATAATCGATTACTAACAAATGCACAGTTATTTTTATATATTTAATAATATAAGATATTATCACATTCTACTTACAAGTACTGTTCACTTATTACCTATTCTATTATAGAGTAGAATATTCTTAATTGGAATGCTAAATGTCCTACAATACCATATTGATAATATTTTATCAATACTCAAATATCGTAATTTATATATTTGTATTTATAATAGTGTAAGCGACTGGAGTATGTATAGTGGCGTTATAATATGTAAAACGAATAATAAAAATTTACTTTTGACAATACTATAGCCAACAACTTAAATGATATATGTGATAGAAAACAGTGCCTATACGTTAAATTATACGATTGAAATAAGATGTAATGTAAATATCAATTCTATGCATGAAAAATAGATGTATTATATCTAAGGAATTTGAAAGTCACAAGATTCTAATTTAACCACGACAATCAACATTACAATTATTTATATTAGAATATCGTGAATTGTTCAGGAGCTTAAGAGAGCTTACAGTATGCTTAACTAAATACTATTTGAATTAAGCATTAAGTAATATACTATAAATAGATGAACTAGATACTAAGGGGGGGGGGGGTATATTTTTTATAATGAATTATAAAACCTCGATTTACATAATTCGACTTTTCATTGTCGATATTACGCATTATCTTCCATCGTTTAAATGGTATAGGTACGCGTGTGAATCAAATATTCAAATTTACAAAGATAATATGTCGTCATCGACTGTTTGTCGTATTATATTAACGCCATAATAATATCATGA
>NC_042494.1:60229522-60242647 GCF_005508785.2 Acyrthosiphon pisum
AAAAATAATTTAGGTGTAAACTAGGCCCGAGGTTTTTACAGGTAAAAATGATTGACGTGTAAACTCGGCCTGAATAAAAATATAATATGTATAATATTTTTTAGAACAATTTAGAAGACACCATGTGGATGTGATAATCAAAAATTATTTTCATACTTTTATTCATAGTATGGAGTTTGTTATATAAATGTAGAATTCACTAAAACCGTGAAAAAATTTAAATAATATATTTCAGTAGGAAAGGAGTTAAGGAGTTGAACAATCATAATTTTTTTGTCATTTTTTACTGGCCACGAAGTGCGCAGAATCAGCTATATTATATATAGATTAATGTTTGTGTGCAGATCTGTGTGAAGAAGATAGGCTAATTTAAAAAGGGTTAAATTTGGTTTTTTTTATTCGTCGGATTTTAGTACGGTTAGGCTAGGTTAGGATTATGTATTAATTGATTATATTAATCCACCGTATTATGTCAAACTTTGTATAACTTTGATACTTTATTAGAGTTAAACCATACACCGCAGGTAGATTGTGTACCAACCTAATAATGTACTGCTGTGAATCAGAATTTTTATCCTGGTCAACGAAAAAGTTAAGATAAATCTAGAACATCACACATCGAATATTAAATAACGCATTGAACAAAGTTTGAGTCTTATAGAATTTGTACATATTTGAACGGGTAACGAAGTGCACGGGATCAGCTAGTACTTATATAATATTATGTATATTGGTATTAAATACCTATAGGTACTATACCTGAGTGTTTATAAAATTTTATTTTACATAATAGTTTTTTCGTTTTAATTTTTTTTTATCAAAATGACCTCGTTTATTTCATACACGCCATTTACAAATTATAACGATATAAAGTCACATTTAATATATCGCAATATTATCTTCGGTGTTGGGCGGAACGCGGAAAAAACGACTATGATTAACCGTTAATTTAAGTATATATTGTAAGTTATAAAGATTATCTTCTTAATTTTGTTTTAATAAATGTATAAATTTTCATAAATATACACATTGATTACATATTTTGTCGGGTAAAAAAAACTAATAAAGCGAATGTATTATCATCGTTTGGATAAAATATATAATTTGAACATGAAAATTACTAGCCAGAGATATTAATTGATTTTGTGGTTATATAATGAATCATTGTCCTTGATTAATTTTGTTTTACTATTAATTGTATTAATTATTATATAAAATACATACAGGGCTGTTTTAAGATTTGCAAGGGCACATGGGCACCCGGAGCACATTGACAAATTGAATTGATGTTAAATATTTTATTGCAATTTAATACGCTTTAGAAATAATCCTTATAGACTTTAATCATCGGCTATCGATGTAGTTTTTTTATGGCCACATTGATTTTTATACCTGTACATAATATATGGCAGTCGAACGACGTGCCTCCAAGCTATTATAGTGTTTTCCTACAGTGTCAAGTCGAGAGTCCTGTCATGAAATATTATACGCTAACGCTGTTTTTATTGCATTAAAACTTTCGAAGACCGATCGCAGGGTTTTTTGAACATATACGAGTACCATGTGAATCTCGGTAATCACTTATTCCATTGTTCTGTCTTACATAAGTGCAACGTAAAAGTCGTTTTTAAAATAATTACTGTATAAATTAAAATTTGTATGGGCACTTATTAAAACCTATTTTGATCAAATTACAAGAATATTCGTCAGATATTATCAAACTAAATATAGAACTATAAACAATTTCCACGGAGTCCAATACGGTTTGCAAAAAGTGAACCTGCTGCAGTCTTTACGTAATTGTTTGGGATTTCCGTAGTACGCTTTTATGCTGAAAGAAAATGCTTTTGAAAATTTATCAAAGTCTCTAATGAAATACAGACAATTTTACAATCATCCTATTTTATTACCTAAAATTTCCGGGCCGATTTTACAAAAAAAAGGTAACCACGGGCCCAGTTTACATTTGCCCGTGGTCGAATCAATCACGTTCTCATTAAAATTACGGTAGATAGATAAAATTAAGGTTAGATCACCAAGATTTATCATATGATTTGGTCAAGGTCCAAAATCGTGATTACGACTAAATCACATTTCTTTTATACTTCATATAAAATGGACAAAGAAAGTAAGAAACAATTAATAATAAAAATAAGTAAAACGCTAGTATACTGTCATTTTCATTTCCGTATGTTTAATAAATTGTACAATGCGTGGAATATTTTAAGAAGATTAAATTTGTAATTTGGTTATTGCATTTTTTTTTTTTAATTAGTTATTTTATAGTTTCGTAATAAAGTGGATAAAATATATATTTTATTTGTTTTCATATTGTATACGGTGTATTTAAACTTTCGGAGCTTGTCCAAACTATTGAAACTGAATGCTAAGCAAACAAAAAATAGCATCCATATTATTATATGATATTGAGTGTTATTAATGTGCGTTATACCTACAACTCTGGTGTGCTCAATATTTGCCGAAATTACGATTGAAAATGTTCCAAAGTTTAGAGTATAATATTATGCAACAATGAATTTCAAAATGAATTCCCGAGTTCGCTGTAAAAAGAGTCAGACCGAAACCAATAAAGTTTATTACACTTCGAGACAAAATTAGGATAAACAATTTGCAAAAACTACGTCAGAGGAAAACAATTGTCATACTTATATACTATAGTGTCATACGACAGCAAAAACTACTATCTAACTGTAATGTAGTCAATGTCTATCCAGAAACCGATTTACCGTTTTTATGTAAATTTTGGGTTATTATTTATAAACTGAATTACTCGATATTTTGTCCACACATAACATAATATTTTACTTTCATTCACCACGGTCGGGTGGACGTACGAATAATAATACAATATAATAAATAATAATAGAGATCTAAATGGTCTCCTCCTAAGACTTGGTTACTGTTATTTAATATCAGTGGAGGCGTTGATAGCCCGGTCATTGGAGAAAATTGAAAAGCTACTACAATATGATAATAATATAACACCTATTAAAAAAACATTTAAATAGATAATAATATAAAATCGGATTTATGTGATCCAACGTCGGGTTTGTTTTTTTGAAAATTAATCTTACCCGATTTCGTTCTCAGGCGTCGAAATATTAGTATTATGATATCATCATACAATTAGCTGCGTATATCTTCATAATTATTGTCGAACGGATGAATTATTAACTTCGAATAAGTTGTACTTCTGTGCATCGTTCCCGTGCGGAATACGAGACGATGTCGTCATCAATTATGAAAGCTTTAAGTGCGACCAATGCGAGCGATAATTTATAATACAACACATTATATTATCGACATTAATAGTAAACACACATCGCGCCGTAGGTACGTGCGAGTATCAATATTAATAATAATACACTCATACGCAAGTCGTGCGGATGGCATTGTACGAGTCTGTTCGATTGCCCCGAGCCGTGGTGTAGCCAGAGCGGCTAAGGGTGCTATAGCCCCCCCCCCCCTCTTGGTTACGCCACTGACCCCGAGTGTGAGTTGTTGCGACGCTGTACGATTACGATGGTCTACCCACTTTTCGTGCGGAAATTTTGCGGTCGTTGTCGGCCACCGATAGTTCATGGTTTTGTAATCGGATTGGCGCGGGCGGCTGTAAACGGTCGAGACTAGCAAACCATACGAAAACTGACTCGTAAGTTCTCGCAAAGTCACAAAATATCGTCGTGGTATAACTGTATACAGTTATTTCGACTCGATACCCGTAAAATTGGGTTGGCCAACTCTTCCGACACGATCGAAATTGTTTTTCACGCGAAAAATACCAATGACGACGACTAGAAAATAATATGGTATTGTGCGATTGTGCGTTCAACTAGAACATCACACACATATAATATTATTATCATGAGCAATACAGTGGCTTCATTTAGAGGGGAGAAGGGGAGGAAATGTGGGCATTTTCCCATGTCTGATGATAAAATCAGCCCAATGGACCGCGGTGCCCGGTGGTTTTCGATTAACCATTATTATATTAGCGCAAAAACATTCCTATATTTATAGAAAGATAAATTATTTAGGTTAGGTGAGTGAGACTTGGGTGCTAAGAAATTATTGTCACAATGATAAATTGGTACCTAATTACATTTCCATATGAAATTACTGAATAACAGTTGGAGTATATTAATTATATTCAGACGCATATTGTGTGGACGTGCCCGAAAGTTGGAATGTATGTATGTGTCTTATGAAGGAAAAGGAACATAATTTTATATTAATATGTGCTTGCGAGCTGTTTATTTTTTAGGTTACCAATTTGGGCTGGTCAACATCTTTGCCCTCCTCTAACAAAAACAGAAATGACACCAATGGTGCAATAGTTTAAAGGAACGTTCCTGTGTATTTCCGGTTCGTAAAAGTGTCCATATTTCACCGGACGTTCAATGATAATATCGAGCTTCATAATAATAATAGTATACAGGTTGTTCGCCAGTGTTGTTCGTACAAACTTTGACTTTGAAAATGGTCTCATGCGAGTGAGCGGAAACGAAAATCTATTTTGCGTTGTACAACTGCTACCTTATTTAGTATTGAACGAATATATTGCAGCATTCTCAAATGGGCACACGGAGAGAATAATATCATCGACTGTTGTACCTCACAGCACGTCCTATTATGCAAACGTCACACGACTTTTGAGATCGATATTACTGAGGTTTTCGTTGGTAAATCAATTATTATTTGTATAAAAAAAAAACAACAATATTATAATACCGTCAATAGTAAACCTGATAATTAAAGTATAACTCAACCATATTATTACGTACGTATTCTTAAAAAATCCACGTTCGAAAAATGCAGAATAGGTTTTAGATTCGACTAACCGACGCGGTTAGACCATTTTCAAATTTGTACGGGTAACCCGGAAACATTCTGTATAATAATATAAAATATATTCAACCACAAAACGGAAGTAGCACGCGTCAAACTGGCTCACATAATATATAATAATGTGATACGCCAAATAATATATTATACACATATAATGCACGCGTGTGTACCTATATTATTACGCGGTCACACGTTGACAACAATTAATCTCCGAAACCCTTGCAGGCAAGATTTCAGAACACTAATTGCACGCATTGTGCGAGGTCGACGGGCAAATATTATGTGACTCGCAATAACAATGCGTCACTAATAAGCATTCAAGCGCGCGTAGTTCGTACTGTATTATAATATAATATTATATTACACTTCAAAGCTGATTTCGATGGTTTTTTAAAATCTTGAGAAGAATATAAAAAAATATTAAAAAATAGTGTCTATATTATAGTACGCCTACCTACTCATTTGAATATTTCAAAATAAAACGGAATTATGGAAATATTACAATACATGATATTATATCTATAATTGGCTATAGAAAATTGTAGTTAGCTATCATAATAATTCTCATTCACTACATCTTTGAGTAATATTTACGTATCATATTATAAGCACGCCAAGGTGTTGATCATGGCCATATCATAATCGTACAATAAGGTAGTTACAAACAACTTTGATCAAGATTAACACAACTCTTTCGCCTGATTAAAGTTAATTAAACTTGAAATTAATATATACAGGGGAATTTGTCTCGAATTTTGGTTAGGTCCTATAATATAACAAATGATAAAGTATGCCCAATGCCTTCTATACATCAGAGTGGCTACCCTATTTTTGTATAATTAATTAGAATCAACGACAAGAAAAAATACTCCGTGCTCGTTGATGAATCAGCGAAATGTTTAGAAAAACAGGCCATACAAATTATAGAAATAACTGATAACAAATTGAATGTTATAAATAGTAGGAACTTCGTTGGAACTGTGCAAATACGGATATCTAATGTTGATAGGTATAGATATAATCGCCTATAAATGTATTGTCTGCTGTCACTGACAACTTATTAAGTGAGCAACTAAGTTCAAACACGATAAAATGTTAAAATTATTTTTTTATTAATAAGTTTAACATTTTATGTAGGTACGAAAAAATAAATCGTTTCATCAAACATAGATACCTAAAAAGAAATAGGATTCCATGTGACAACGATTTTCTCGATTTGAAAGTACAATATAGCTACTGTTTAAAAAAAAAAAAAAAGAAAAACCTTTCCGGGAAGCTGCTGAAAATGAAAGTATTGCTGGACGCCAAAAATGTCATAAATTTCATTGTAAAACTAAATTCATGATAAATAAACAAATAAATGCATTAAAATTATATTGTGAAGAAAAACTGGACGGTTGACTTCTGTTGCAGAAATTTAAATCATTTCGAAACAACTAGCTCGTGCCTTAATCATTTTGTTTTCAATTATGTAAAACGATACAAAACTTATTTACTTCCATCTTATTCTGCCTACATTCTTCCTAATGCAGATATCAAAGGTCAAATTTGAAGCCATACAGTATTTGAATCATTATACATTTTAGAATGTTGCTGTACGGATGTTGCTTACCAGTTATAAATTATACTGTCATGAATAATGCGAATATGCTTGCAGTGATATGAAAAGGAACACCCGTTCGGCTAGAACTTATCAAAATCCATTTTTTATGTTACATCTAAGAATTATTTATTATTCTTTGAAAAATGTTCTACATGAAGTATTTTCGAATTATTTATAGATTCTATTATGATACACAAATGTTTTAATAACAAAACATATTACATGCGTATTTCAACTTAACATTTTTTTTTTATCCAACTTGGAAATTTAGATGTCAGTTTTCATGTTCGTATGTTTTATATTAGAAACTGGTACTAAGAGGAACATGCTTTTCAGAAATAGGTACAGAACTATATGAAAAGATGTATTGACCCTTTGTTGTATATATGTGATAATATTAAACTGAAAACCGTACCTGTATATGTCATGTCCTTCAAAATTATGGATTTTTATATATTATTTGAAAATACATTTTAAAAATACATAATATTTATAAAAAAAATCGATACATTTCAAGTTATTCCTATTAAATTTTACTTATCATACTTTAGTAGTAGCTTACTTTTCTCATTTAATTTAATCTGCATACGTATCAATGAATATAATATTATATATAAAAGTTTAATATAATATTATCATTGGAGTGGACATGATTTTAAAATTCGATAAAACTACGTTTACGAGATAATAACGCAAAATAAAACTGATTTTTCGGTACTCGCCTTCATTAGAATAATAACGAATAATAATAGATATCTTATCTGAACGAACAGTAGTTGCTTACAATGTTCAAACTGTTGGCCATCGAAATGAGCTTAGACAAATCATAAAATATAGTATCACTATTGTTGTCATTGTCGAATTTAGATTTTTTGATTTTTCAGTCCATCGTGTGTTGTCCATTATCCACTAATCGCATATTGTATAATGCCTATTATTTAATTTACAATAATGTTGTATTGAATGTAATGCATATTGGTACATCATTCGGTTTTCGTATCGTAAATCGTAGCAATGATAATATTATTTATACATTTGTAGCATTTGTTTTTTATAATTAAATCAAAATACTCGAAACAATAATAATAATCGGTGGGTTTGGGTTTACGTACTATTATTGATAAACACGGTGGTTGGTTTAACTGTATAGATATCAATATTTTCGACAAACCATAAAATATAATACTATTATTATCATCGTCGTATGGTTTAATATTAATCAATGATAAAGCCATCCGTTGCTTTTCACGACGTGATAATAATTAATCGTAGTGATTTTTCAATCAAAATATGAAATAACTGTCGTCATTCGTGTTATAATACTGTATTTAAAATGTATACATTATATTTCAGCCAATGTCTATATGTTATAATATTGTCACGATGAAATGATTGTTTTCCGATAAAAGGCAGTAATTGATTTTTTGGCAACCGATTCACTCGGTTCAGTTATTTCGATTATAGATAGACTGTTCATATGATTGTGCGAGGTATTAGGTATTGTGTATGGGCGCTGCAGTATAATGACGTATAATATATAAATAATTGTTTCACTCGCGTGTTACTATGAGATATGTATTTTTCGTCAGTAATAATTTGATAGAATGTTATAAAATGTAATGTCAACAAAATTAATTATAACAATTTATCGAAATCAGACAGACTAAAGTGTATGGACATTTGATTAATTATTTAGAATTGATAAAAAAAAAAAGGTTGTAATCGGTAGGTACAATAAATTATACGAAATGAAAAAAACTTAAAACAAACGACATGATTTAAATCTCAAGTGTTCCTGATTGTTTTAAAAATAATAGGTATTACGAGAAAAGTTAGTTTTATAAATGTCCACTTCAAATACAATAAGTCATATGTTAACTGCAAAGACCAAAAAGGCCAAAACGGTAATAATAATTATTGCCATTACTGCAGTATAGGTACCTAGCATTGTTATTAAAATAAAAATAAATTCTAATAAAATCGGCGATTTATCAGCTTTTACGTATTACGATCATAATTGAACGATCCTTTTAAATGTACTTAAAACGAAGAAAGGGCGAACGTTTCAAACTTAAACGATCTTAATTGCATAATTTAAATGTAATCCTCTGTGCTCTGTTGTAATGAGGGTGTTAAGATTGTGGAGCGACATCATTAAACGCGCAGTTTATGCAAAACAAACATCGTTGCGAATTCGTCGAATCTATACAATTTAGGTTATATAGGTACAAACCTAAGGTATAACGTGAAAAACAAATCGGCATAAAAATTCGATGTTATATTTAACGACCACGGTAATCAAAATATGTGTACCGTATTTCGAAGTTAATTTTGAAAACTCGCCTACACTTTTCCGCCAAAGTCGACCTTTTTGTCTGTCACCAAGTTCTTACATCGCCGGTCACTGTAATGATATACATTATACGTTTATGTTTACCACCAAAATGAAAATTTAATCTGTTTGGTTTTCGTTACCCTTCTCGATTATAAAATGTTATAGTATAATACACTTACGTTAGTTAATTAACATTCTTAAAAATCGTATATAATTAATACTTATTATACCTACATAAAATAATATAATATATTATAATAGTATTAAGGTATATTGAATCTATATTATAATATATTTATTTATTAGACATTTAATAAATTAATATTCGTTGAAGATTCAGAACACACAACTAGTATATAAATCCACATTTTTCCAAAATATACTTTTTGAGTCCATTACTATTAGGTATTGAATTCTCGCCGTGTTTTTACTATTATTTTAACAGGTAGGTATATATACAGTATATGTACAGTATATTCGTATGTTTATTTTATACTTATACTAATTTCACATGATATTTTATTTGTGACGAGTGCCGTGTGGTCATAAAAGAAATAACGTAACGTTTCGATTCTCATATTATAGCCTCGCGATAACCAAAATCATAATGAAAATATCGTATACTGTAATAGTAAACAGCTGTAAATTGATTTGTGTGTGTGTGTGTGTGTGTTTTTGAGAGGAGGGGGTGGTAAATGGAAAGGTTGATTTTGGCGGAAAACGGCGGTAACGCCTTCTGCACGCCCTGAACGTCTGAAGCCGCCCCACGACATCATCGCATAATAATCTAAAGGTGACGTTAAATATTAAGTCATTCGTCATAATATTAATAATAATAATAATAATAATAATAATATATTACAATATAATATTATGTATTGTCGTTTCGCTTTAATGTTCGCGCCCCGAGACCGCGTGATTTAAGCCCAAATTTCGTTCACGAATGCAGTACTCGTTCAGATATAAAGGAAACAATTAACGACGACATCCGTTCGCTGTGTGTGTGTGTGTGTGTCACCGTATAGTCGCGTTTATTATTGCAGACTGTAGTACACATGCAGATTAATGGATTCCGCCGTTATCCGCGAGTTTCAGTTTGTTTTAACTCGCCTTAGGTTTCAGGATGTGTACACGCTACAAAGTTTCAGATGTGTTGTGATATTGTTGTGTGGTGGTGGTGGTGGTGGTCTCCACACTCTCGTCTGTGACAGTGGCGACCCGTGAACCTATATTAAGTGGCGAGGCAAATATTTTCGAAATTCTTGGAAGACCGTTTGACAAGAACGTCGTGATTATATTAACTCTGTATAGTGTATACTGTATATACAGGCGTTTCACCAAGCACGCTTATCACCCATTTTTCCATACAATAACTATTTATTTATTCAAATTCTGATTTTCGGAAATTTCTGAGAATATAAGTATACTTTTATAAAGACCGAAATATTTTTAAATTGTTGAGATTTTTCGTACTTAAGGACAATCTACAACATACAAAGTACAAACTTCTGTTTTTAAAGAGAAACTACCTTTTTTTTTTTGAAAATGTTGATGTATCTACCAAATAATAACTTATTAAAATTATACTAAAGATAAAATATAGCGTAAAAAATTCAGGTTATACAAAAACATGAAATGTAATTTTGAATCCATAGTATATTTAATTTACTATACTTGGACGATTTTTATAAACTATTTTCCAAACTCATTTCCATGGACCTATATTTATTTTTAATTCAAAAAATACTCATTCGAATTTTTATTTTGATAAGGAAAATTTCATAAAAAATATCAGCTACATTTTTCAGTAGAAAAAAAGGGTTGTCATTTGACAAACAGAAGTTTGCATCTCTACAAAACTCAAGAATTTTAAAATAATATGATCTTTATTTAGGTAATCTAATAATTTCAAAAATCAGATTTTGAATAACTGTATTATCGAAGAAGAAAAAGGGGCGTGAGCATGCTTGGTGAATCATCCTATATATAATATATAATATTACATATTAATTATTATTACATATTAAGCACGTGTTTAACCACCGCTGTCGAAGTAAAAATATATGAGTGAATGAGATACTTTAACGGGCGAGTTGAGTTTGCAGGGTCGAAAACCAATAACACTGACGTATAATATTAACGCCCAGACGAAATCCATACCTAATATTCCATCGTTATTACAATCCCGTGGTGAGCTGTGGTCATCGCGGTCATCATCGTTAACGCCACCTGAACTAATAACAATAAATAAATGAGTCAATCGGTCATCTCCTTTCCCATATAGCGCCCTCTGGTCGGACCAATATAGTTAGTCCGGAGGACAACTCCCAAGTCAGGCCGTTTCCCACTAAACTTTTGCTGTTACAGTCTTAATGACAAATCGAATGGACTTGCAGCGACAAGAAAACTTTATTACCTAATGGCGCTTTTTTTAGTTGTATAATGACTTTTTCGCTCGTTTAAATTTTCAATTCTAGTAAATGATAAATAGTTCGACACACATATTTTAATGTTGGTAAACAATAATAAACAATTTTAAATAAGGAATTTCGTACGAAAAAAAAAAAATTATGAACAATTGAAAACATTTTTCAATGTATTTTAATTTCTTTGTTGGACAAACTGCAGTGTTATAATATTATCGCTTAAAACTTCAACCTATTTTGGTATCACTCTGTGTAGAATGATACACGGTAAACCTACTACGCCTTACCCTCGTAGTATCTAGCTAATGACACTCTCTAAAATAAATTAGAATGGCACGGTTAACTCATGAGGTACGGACTACGGATGGTACGCGCTTGCCGATTCTACGCCGTTCCTTCTAAGTCAGAATGAATCAAAGATTGCAATATAATATACCGTGGTACTATTCAGTTTAATAAGATCTCATTGACACATAGTACATAATATATATCTCGGCTATGATCCTATAAAAGGCAAAAACGTAGAAACTACTGAAATAATATTATTTAACTCAGGTTTTCGGGTCGGAAACACTTTTATTAAAATGTAAAACAAATATATTATTATTAAATAAATCATTAAAGAATACCTACTCAGAATACCCGGCCCGTAGGTACTATGATCGTTGCTTCACACGCACAACCGTCGTACCTACCTACGTCCTAGCTTCCCACCAATATTACATATAATATATTAAATAATATTATATTGACGACAGTCTACAATATACGTTACACTAAATAAAATAATATACGCCACAACGGTCGACTGAACAAATTGCATAATTATTAGGTATAGAGTACGTTAGTACCTATATTTTTCAGCTTGTCACATAGCTACCTCCAAAAGGTAAAAAGACTCGACAGTGAGTTGAAAATCGATTTTGAATTAAGCAACATAATATGTTACAGGTTTTTATTATTAATTCTATATTATAACTCATAAGCTGCATTTGAGTTATTTTTCCCAAGTAGGCACTTACTTAAATTTTTTATTTATAATTAGCGCATACATGTAGGTCGCAGGTTAGGTTAGAATTAAATACGTAGGTACATAAGTTCATTTGATACGAGTACCGACATATTGTATAAAATCAGGCTTAATAATTTTTATTGATTTCCAAATAACATTGGCAGCAATGGCCATCATTTTTATAAATATTTCTGTGGCCAATAGATTATGACAATGTAAGATTGGTTTTCCCAGTATTTTCTTCTCAAATATAAATACAAACTGAATTCTGCTATTTCTCTATTATTATTGCTAATTGGAAGAAGAATATTAGAATGAATACTAAGAAAGAATGTTCCATGAAATAAACTATAAAAATTGGATGAAATCTATAAGATTTCTGAGCAGTATGCACTATGCAGGAGACGGGCGACAGTGCCAGCGTCGCGCGTCGTCGCAATGTTTATTATTATTAATTACTTTATCAAGACATCTGATTTCCAGAATTAATTCCAGTATTCTAAGAATGCAGAGTGCGGGGTGAGGCGGTTCAATCCAATTTTATTTACTTGCTAAGAACTGTGCGAGCGGTCCCCCACCTAGCTAGTAGAGCGGCTATAACAATGTACCCGGCGGCCCGAGGCAGTATATTTGACTGCCTTGGCTGGCGTTTTGCGCATGTGCCATTCACAACATTGTATGTGTTTACGCCGCACACCCATATGACACCTCCCATGCATTAACATAGGCAACGCCGGCAACTGCCTCGCGAGTGCCTATATCGAGCCTCTAGCCGTGGCGGCGCGGCACAGCGCGCGCTGGTAGCAGATTGAACCCAAACTGCGAGGTTAGGTATTATAGCTTATGAATTAAAACGTTACTGCGACGGGGCTACGAGAGC
>NC_042494.1:60242700-60283548 GCF_005508785.2 Acyrthosiphon pisum
CACCCCCCCTCCGTAACTACGCCACTGGTTACAAAGGTTAATTACAATATTAATCGATCTCTACACCATTTCTTGACAAGCCTGCCGTATTGACATGACTCGACGCACAACAATTTTATAATTTATAGAAATTTTTAAATAATCACTATACGCTTTTTTAAGTGTGAGTGTTAGCGTTCGTATGAGTATCGACGTGAACATCTTGATAGTTATTACCCTTTAATGAATATACATTTTCCTAATCAAGCATTTATGACTTATGTACATACGTATATTACATGTTGTTCATCCGGATTCCTTATTGAAGGTATCTTTGACATTGCTATATCACGTTTGTTCCATCACAACCTCATCGATTGGTCTGTATTCAATTTAATTTGAATATTATAATTTCAAACCAATATCTCTACAAATTAATCGTATGGCACAATCCACACCCACTTTGATTTATTACAATTTTTTTTTTTTCATTTTGGTTAAACTATATAAGCTATATATTTTGTCGTTGTTACAGCGTATACTGCCGAAAACAATTTACATTTTAACGATGCATATTGGATGGAATAAAAAAATTTTGGGGTGAACATCTATACCGACGATTAAACATTAAACTGATACATTGAACATGGAACATTTGAATACAGCTATACAAGTTTTTGATAAGACTTTGTGAGACCTAACATGAATATTTTTGAAAACAAACTCGTCTTGGCCAGTCACTCCCGCTTGATATACCTATATATGTCTCCATATTTTATAAGAATAATAAATGAAATAACTTATTGACACGTAATATAATACATTAATGCATATAATTATCTCGGACATCATTTACATATTTTACATTCGTCATTGTCAAAGTCATATAATATACAGGCTGGTATTATATAAATTATAATTATATAAGTAGCTGGCATTCAAACTTTACTTTGTAGCTATCGATCCTTTTTACACGTTTTGTTTTTAGAACTTGTCAATAACCATAGTATACTTTTAAGGACTTCGAAAATAATTATCTCACTTAAATTTAAACCCATTCATATTGTTTCACGTAAATCAATAAAATTGTATACAAAACATTTTTCTTTTTAAAGAAAAAATGTCAATTTTCAGATGAGTGATTAAACTAAAAGTGATTTTCATTAACGAAAGTGGCCATTATCAATACTGGTTAGTTCTAAAGTGTAAGTATAAAAAAAAAGTGCACAATACAATATGTTAAATGTATAATTATCAATTGTATTCGTTGAGTTTCAGTTACGATATTTAAAATTAAAATGTATGGTCTATAATTATATTATTTCAATGATAATGACCAATTTTATTGGCAATTGATTTTTAAAAATTAATATAGCATTTTCCCAATATTTTACTTGATATTAATATTGTAAGTAAGACACCAATACATAGCAATAAATTGCAATTACTTACGTGTTATAAATTCTAAATCCTGAGATAAGCTATTAGTTGACATACTTTGCAAAAAGTACCTATACATTTTAGTATTATATATTAATTTTGAATTGCCCAACCGAGTGTCATTGTAACTTGTGAGATCCAATCACTCCAAACTTAATGTATATCCTTAATGTTATTTCGATAAATAATTAACATTAATATTTTAAATCATACTATAATGCATCTATACGATTTGTATTTGTCAATATTTTTAGAAAAGCATTACTCCGTTTCGAAATATGAAGTTTAAAATGTAGTACTGCAGTTGTTCACAACATAAAAAAAATTTAAAAGTGATCGCAAAGAAAAAAAACATTTTATTTGTTCACAAAAATGTTGTCAAAATCGTCATAAACATTTCGTGCGTTTAGGTACTGTGTTAATGTTCATCGACTGTCTCAGACATTGAGACACAGAGGGGAGAAAAAAAACTATATCTATATGATTAACGTGCGGCTACCATGGTTTAACGAAATTTAAGTGAATAATATAAAATAACAACAACTTCTGAAAAATAAATATTCTCCATATTGTGATAGTGTAAATAATATCACCGTAAAACTCACTTTGCATAATAGTTTTGTCATGGGTTTCGTGTTGAAAACTATTTTGTACATAGTTTCATTCGTTATATTATTGTCGTACCGATATAATTAAAAATATTATCATTATTTTACTAAACTGTAAAAGGAAAACAAAATGCATGGATGCATTTGAGGTATTCAATATAAACTATAATATTGCTAAGGCTTGAACCTTGTTGCACTGAAAATTTTCTAAAATTACTTGCAATGTTTACTTAAAAATTGCATTCAAAATAGAACTTTTAATTAACATAAACTAAAGTTTTACTTTTCATTTTGTTTATTCCATTCAGCCATTGTAATATAAAATAGATAAAAAATGTTGATTTAAGAATTTAACTTTTTTGATTACTTTGGATATGCATCCAAAGTATTCAACAACAATTTATTAGGCTCGCGTATTTGTAATAATATTTTAGGGATGTTACTTTAGCACCATCATATTAAAAAAAAGGAACACAAACAATGATGGTTTTATGTTTTTTTTGTGGATAATACATTATTTTCTAATCATTATTTCGACATTTGTACACCTGCCCGAATGTTCACCGCAGCGATATTAATGTAACGTAGGTACCCGTTTTGTTAGTTATTCAACGAACAAAATGCATCTTTTTCGAAGTGACTTGTCAAGAAATAGTATATTAAAATTCATAAGAATAATATGCAAAAAGATTCAACAATTGAATTTCAATTACAAGTAAATTTCAAACAAATTAAACGTATAGGTAGGTAGGTACCAATCCGAACATTTAAAAATCAGCATTAAAAACACTTTTAGCTATTTATAAAAAAAAAAAAATGTGTGTGGAACACATTATTTATAACAAAGAAAATAAGGCATTGTGCATAATAATATATTGCAATTTATATAATAAGATTCGAGCCCTAAATACATACCTAGCTAATATATCGTGTAAGTGTGTAACTGTATAATATAAAATATAAATATTTTATTATTCTATACGTATTTGTATCACTATATCACTATATCCACTCATTCGATGTTTCTTGTGTTTGCTGTAAATATTATAAAACACGTTGGTGGAAAAAATTGTTATTCGTTCGTTTTCGATTTGTTAACGTTGTTGTATTTTGACACACTGTCAACCTGTGGACGAGGGCAAACGTAGTGAAATGAGTGAAGATGACAGCTGTTAAATAATATCACACGTCTTTTGGTGTGTATAACGCTTCGTCTCTATAGTTTTGATATTTACTATTAAGATCTTGTTCAAATTAAAGCTCAACGATGTACATTCACGACTATGATGGTATAATTATTTATTTATTGTAACACATAATATATTATATCAAAATATAGCTTTTTATCAGGTATTGAAATGTTTGTATTGTTGTTTTAGTAAATGTAGCATAATATATATTTTATATTAGATTTAAAGTACGAAATGAATGGTATTATTTCATAAAATATCTCTGTTCTGTAAACAATAACCAAATTAAGTCGATAATTAAGTAATTTAAGAATTACCTAGACATTTTATAAGTTCCCCATGGTATGATTGTTCAGTTATATTGTGTGCAATACTTATATATTTTATTACAAACACATTTTTACGCATATCATATATCACGTGTTATTCACATTTTTTAATCATCTTGGAATAGGTAGCTGTGTTATAAATAATATAGGCAGTCAATAAATCAGTAGCGGATCCAGAGGTCACCCAAGGGGGGGGGACGAATTTTCAAAAATTAAACTACCTTTTTTATATAACCTGTAATTTATTGTAGGCTAAAATTATTTGCATTATTTCACCTATAAAACTAAATAAATATGTAATAAAAATAAAAATATTAGTTGTCAGCCCAATTTTATAATATAAAAATTTAAGTTAGGTATGTTATATTGAATTCATTGTAAGTATTTTTATACTGTTTATATGTTCGTGTATTTATACAGAAATTGTGAATTTTCTAATTTTTTTTTCCAGATTTCCATGTTGTCCAAATGTGTGTAAACAATATTAAAATCATAAAATAAAGGTAATCGTTAATAATATTCATAACTATTTATTCTACACAATTTATAAATAATATGCTTATCTTGTATTAATTTAATGTTAATGTAAATTCTTGGACAAAAGCTGCTTCAAAAGTACTTCATCGATACATAATATACTGTTACGTGATAGTAACTTTGTAGTTAAACTTTTATAGGTATTCAACTTTGTCTATCGTTAGTACGGCGTATCTGCAGTGACAGATTAATACCAAACGGGGAAACATTACAACATAATTTATGTGTTGATAATAAGAATATTTGACAAGATAAATAGTTTGAAAATCAACGGTGAAGTATACCGTGTACAATTTAACGTGATTTAATGAAAAAAAAATGTTGATATATCATATTTTACTTTACCGACGACCTGATAGAGTCATAGCGATACACGGAGCAGACGATGGAAGGAGACTACTTTGACACACTTATAGGTAAGTATTAGACGAAGGGTTATTATTTATTATTGAACGTTTCTTTAAGTTATGGAAAAATAGTTATTTCTAGGTAGCTATATTATTACGGTACTCCGTGATAATACAGAATGAATTTAAGATGATACACGCGTCTTGGATATTCATATATATTTAGTATATATTGTGTATATTGTATTAATAAAATATAAATACTGTATAGGTGTTATACAATTATCAGTAAGTGGTTAGTCGTAGGTTAATCGGTATGTGTAATAAAATAAACGAAATTTTAGTAGTATTATTCAATCAGAAAGTTCAGTTTTAGAATTTAATTAAAACATAGACTTTAACAACAAAATAATGAAAATAATTCTCGTCATAAATTTCATGGTGATACAAAGATGTACTTCAGAAAAGAAAAACGATAGACCGAGGCTCACGGGTAAAAACTTCTTGATTCTTGGTATACCTAGTAAGTTACCATTTCGAATACAAGACGTAGACCACGTGGTATGGTAGGTCACATATTGAACGATATTATACTATTCGCCGTCGTAAGAGTTGTTTTCAGCGTTGGCAGCTGTGGTTGGAAGCGTCTATTCATTAATTTGATGCTTTGGTACTTGGATATTTAGGATGTTTTTAGTTTCAGTTGAAAGTTTTAGGATTTGATTTTAATCTAGTCTTGTAAGAAATGTATCTGTGTATCTTAGTAGATTTAACTATTTCTCGTGAACTACCCGAGACCATAAAAATAATCAGTTGTCCGCAAGAATTTATTAAGGAGGGCTTGGATTATTTAAATTTTGTGAGATCAGAACTGGACACGAGGATGGACAAGAGGGAGCACTGGGGGAAAGCCTCCCCCCTTTAATAAAAAAATATTTTATAATTTGTCATTAATTATTAAAAATCAGCATCGTAAGAATATTTTTAATTTAAGTGCCCCTTCCGTACACAGATTCTGGACAAGCGTAGGTGATCAACTGCCAAATTATTGGACTATTGTAATTAATTAGTAAATATGCAATTTTTTAATGTATAGGTACGTGAACAGTCAATATTTTGAACGGTGCATTATTCGACGATAGACATCATCATTCAGTCACATTTTGCAACAAATGTATTTTATTATGAAACTGTCAACCATTTTGTTTTAATGAAAAAAAGTACTGTAATTAAGAGAACCACAATATTATTACTATATTTTAGTTTTGATATTATATTTCTGTCTTTGTAGTTCGTATTATACATTTTTTTGTTTTAAGTTCCCATTACAATAATTAACGATTCTCCAATCGGCTATAATAATTTAACTTCCAAAATTTATGTTGGAAGTTATTTAATATTTATATACATAATATTATATCAGTTCCAATTTTCAATACTTTCTGTTGTATTTTAATAGCATTTAGAGCAACGGCCTATGGACCTGTTGAATTTAATATTTTATTTGTTCGAAAGCAAATAACCATTTAATATTGTTCAGGTTTTTACGTTTCTCCGAAATATAAGACTACATCATATTTTCCTGACTTCGTATTTTCTTTTTGTATGGATTTTTTATTTTTATTGTGTATAAATCTAGAATACGCCTATACAATTGTCGTTCTACGAATCGTTTGGTATTGGTTGGGTGCGTAGATTAAGTTCAATATTTACTATGTATTTGACAATATTTGAATTGTCTTTAAGTTCACCAAAGTTGTAACGAATGAATGACCTAATATAACCAATAAAATAATGGTTACCTATAACTATATATAGTAATATTTATAGTGCACATGGTGTTTGTTTTCTAGACAGACTTTGAAAACAATCTCGTGTGGGCGAGTGGAATAATTGAATATCTATTTTTCGTTTTATGAATGTGAAATGTGAATTTATAAGTTTAAATGACGTTTATACTCATATAAAATCTCAATAACCACAACGTGGACATCAGTTAATATGAGTTTGGGCGGGACAATAATTCTCGTAGTGTAGATATTAAATATTGCAAAGTATGTTTGGAATATGATAAGTATCGTATTACTCAAATTCTCTCGCTTACATTCAAGATAATTCTCAAAGTTTGTACAGAATACCCTGTATTATTACCCTTTTCATATAGTTGTGTGGGTCGGGTAGTTTTTTTGTAGGTCAGTGCGTTGTGCGTATAATTGATTATTTTTTTATCCAGCCATGGTTAATGAGAAGTCTTTACTGAGGACTTTTCATTATAGAAAAAAAATCTTTTGTGGTGGTCTATTTAATTTTATGTACGGCATTGTATGGTAGGCACTTTTAATTGTGCCCATTGTCCACTGTGCCTGATTTACAAGTTATACAATATAACATAACAATTATGTGCACGGTTTTTTTCGTAAATGCTAACCCGCACTCCATTCATAATTATAGCTGACGAAATGAAATCGGTTTTCGCATAAGCGTTATTATGTTTGTTGTTGCTCGTAATTTAATTATTTTAAGTACAATCGAGAGATTCAAAAACATAACATAGATAAGTGTAGAACTTATAATATTATAATATATATTGAGTTCTAACGTAGTTCTGCGATAGCGATTGATAACTCCAAAATGCTTGAAAGGTTTTTATATATTATAATGTTTTATGGCCAATGTGTATAAATAGGCGTTGTTGTACTAAGCCCAGGCAATATATATAATGTCTAATTTCAATGGACGATATGGAAAATTATAAACTGCCTGGACATTGTATCGAATGACCAAAAGCACAGTTAGAAATTGTAATGGAAAAAAAAACAGTTTTAGTTATGTTAAACTGCAAAACTGCAAAAGACTACCAACAATGGTTGTGCACAATTTGAAAGTTTCCTATTAATTTATATACCTAAATTTTCTTTTTTCAAGTTTGTGTGTATGGCGTATTAAATAATATTATAACACATAGAGTAGAAAGCTACTGTGAACATTAAATATAGGTATTGTATGATAATAAAACGCAAACTATATTTTGTCGACAGTTCGACTGTTCGACATATTATATATTATATCAATCGTTGAAGCGTCAGGTTTTAATAAAAACAATAACAAATAACAACAGAAAATAACATCAACAATTTAAGTACCCGACGTATGTTAGAATACGTTATATTTTTTGTGCTTCTAAATAGTTCTATAACGGTCGTTAGTCACGCGATTACGTTTCGGTCGCTTCTAATATTTATACACTCGAAGGTTCATTAGACATAAAAAGTTCAATATTTTATTGACTGTCGTGGCGTGTGATTTATAGTTTATTTTATTATTGTATAAACGGGCCACGTTGAATTTTTCGTAATTTAAATGGAATAGGAGTCGTACCTAGTACTCTCAACAATACACGACTACGGAATAATAACATTTTGTGTGCCGGGCGTTAAATTTCTCAAATAAATATATAGACACAAAAACACAATAATAATATGGTCTACAATTGAATAAAATACTAAAAATATTAATAACATTACTATTCTAGCTATATCCAGGTTCAATTGCGTAAGTTTCAAAGGATTTTTTCCCCGTTTTATGCGGTATATAGACGCACGATATTGCATTATATCGAACTCAACACTCCCTTTACAATATTATACACATAAGATGGGTATGAGATAGGGTGTGTAATATATTAATATGTGCTGTTGTAGCTGACTATAATAATATATCATCAATAAAATATTACAACAAAATACTCCATAGGAGGTTCACGTCTTTGAAAGCTGTAATGTTATAATACTATTATACATTCGGGACACACCTACGACCTACCCCATCTATACTCCGTTTGAACCCCACTTGTATAGTCGTGTCTTGTAATTTCGTTTCAGGGTGGAACTATATGAATGTATTGGTTTTATAAGTGTCTGTTATTCATTTTTATTTTGTGTATGTCATTGCGATTTGAAGCAGAATATTTGCTTCGATAAACATATTGAGGGTGATTTCTGTTAAAAAATTTAATCTGGTTGAATTTAGTCAGAGAGCAGGATAAGCCTAGTATTTTTCTTAGCGATCGGGAAAAACTAACAAAAAACAGAGGGAAAACGAGAATACTTACGCAACACTAGTTTTTGACAAAATCAATTTTCTATACTATTCTGTTGTGGTTCAGAAAAGAAATAACAGATACAACTAAATATCTGAATATATCTACCGAATAAATGGTTTTTTTTTGTATACTTTCTAATTTGAAACGGCACAGGCTGAAGCCATTCGCAAAATAAAAGATTTTTATTTCTCAATTTTTTTCCTAGTGTGTGCGCAGTACATGTTTATGATATTACCTAAAATTGAAATAATTATTTAACCTCTACGTGGATACCTTGTATTAATATTAACATAATTTTTATTTTTTTGCTAACAGTCTATCTACTCGTCACATCGATCATGGAACAATACAAATAATCCAACGGTCTAATAATCTGCATTAAGGCAACACAAACTAATAATTAATTCCCGGTGAATTCCCGAAGGATTTGATAGCCACTATACCAGTAGATATTTTAAATTAAATTAAATTAAGCTGTTAAAAAGTTTTCAGAAACCAAAAGTTGAAAAAATATAGACAGATAAGATCGGACATTGAATTGTATAAGAATTTACTTTTTATAGTGTTAATACAATTAACCGGAGTAAAGATGTTTTCCTAAAAAAAAGTTGTTAATGGCTACTATGAACCTATAGTCTTACAAAAATATACTAGCACAGGCATAATATATATCTAATATTTGTAGGTAGGTAGCTTTTTGATGAAACAACTATATTGTTCTAATTTTAAGTTTGAGGTGGTACGAATTTTAAAATTTCTTTTTACTAATTTTAACGGTTTTTAAGTGCATATTTTATAATAATAATACAATTATTAATTGTCATTTCAATTGTTTTTTTTTTTGATAATTGTGAGTACTTTAAGAACTCAACCTCGATGATGATATATTTAAAATGTAAATTGTTCACACGTGGTATAGCAGTGACCTACTATAACAATTTACCCACACGAAGCGAGTTAAATGCAAAGTTTATTTTGGAGTTTTTCGCTATATAATTTATACAGGTAATAGATACCTTTAATTTATGTACATTAAATACAGTCTTATGGTTACTATTGGATACAACGCAAATCATACTAAGTTATGTTCACCACATGACGTAGTGAAACTAATTCATGTGTTACATACATTAATATTATATATAACTAGTAATTTAATGGTATATGTGCGTGATGATGATTAACCATTTTTAATTTGTATTTAATTGTATTTCAATTAATTACTATAATAGTAAGGCACTAACGTGTTATTAACATAATTACGATTTAACAACTGCGGTAGAATTCGCTCGGGAATAAACTTTTTTTAGTGCTTTTTTGTATGCTTTGGTTATTGAATGGCTATTACAATATTATATTAATAATATTATTTTAGCTGAAAAAAAACAGTAAAATCAGTCGACGCTTACAGCCCGAAACAGTTCGTGAAAGCTATTTGTATTGTCATTATTCTCGAGAAGTGTAAAAATGATAGCGCATATTCCACTGCGAAAGTCATGTACAGGTACTTCCTTGGATATGTTATTATTATACGGTTTTTGTAATGACTTTAGGCGTATAATGGCTATGAGCGGAAAATTAAATTTCATACACCCGATTATAATAATAATTATTATTGTCATCGAGTACAATGGTATATTATTCAAAATTTGCGATCGCGTTACAACTTCTGCAGACGTCGATTATAATATTATTATAGCCGACGTAATAATAATATTACCATAACAACAGAGTGTAATCGAGCCGGATAAATGTAAATGACAGCGTGTCGGACGGCTTACGAGGCGATACTAAAAACAACTGACCACATTAATATACGTACATGAAGTTGACTCCCCAAATATAATGTCTGGCGATTTAATCACGGTCCGAAATCCGCTTAAATAATAAGACATTATACCCTCAAAGCTGACGTGATGATTTTTGTATTTTGTTTTCGCGTCAAACGCATGCGTTCTGCAGAATCTCGCCGAGTCACACGACGTGTCAGTTTTAAACTGGTCCCAAAATCGATTATTGATTTTTTTTTTATTACTGATTTATTATAGCAATTTAATTATTTTTTTTTTGTCACATAATTATATTATACCAATTTAAACTGAATTGGTTTGAAAACAAAAATAGCCGCTGTTTCATGTGCAAGCGTTCTATGCGTCCACAAAAATTAAATGGCTAGTTCGTTAATTTAATTATTACACTTTATTTTCTATTACTTCACTAGTAGCTATCTGAAAATGTCAGATAAACTTTAAAATCGTGTGTTTCTTTATGTAAAAATAATATAAAACCGTTTTTTTCCTTCAAGTTATAGTAGTGAATACGGTAACGAATTGTCATTTTACATCTTACGCTTTTCAATAATTGAATAAGTAACATATTTCATTCTACCTACCAAACGTGTTTAACGTAACCGCATAATCGCTCTACGGCCGCGGTAAACGCGGCTGTAAGATAAGCCTAATTACCCACACACACTATAAATCGTCTTCGATTTAATTATTATTCTTACTCACGCTCTTAATTAATATGAAATGACAATGTCGTTTTAATCAATATCGATAATAATGAAAGCATTTAAAACTTTCCAATGACTCAAAACAAAACAAAAGGAACAAAAAAACTGATCCGGGCTGGTCTGTTCATCAACAAATTAAAACACTCCACCTCTTCTACCTCCGAACCACTAAATGCACTAAAATTCCAACAAACCAAAAAATATAGGTAATAAAAAAATCGTGGTTTCACAAAATAGTTTCAAAATTCATAGACATGATGAAAATCTGGACGAAACTCCGGTCACGAACTCACTCACTATCCTCACCGAAAATTGACATCTACGAAATGTTATACCTATTACACCACCTATTACAGTTTTCTCTGTAAAAGGTATCGAGGATTTTTCCGAACTATGCAAAGCACTTATGAATATATGTAATATGTATGTATATATATATTTGTATCTGTATGATTGAAAACAAATTTAATGCAGACGATTCGATATTTCCATTCATTTTTTAATTTCTATAACAAAATGTGTCTCGCTGTGATACGTTCCGGATTGCAGTCGTTTGTTATCTATTGTCTAAAGCTCACGTAGTTCTGTCCATACACTACCAAGACCCCATCGCAAGATAAATCACAGTGTTCCTTATAATATTTTGATCTTCAACCCTCAAGAAAACACATTCATTATTTTAAGTTATGAATATTTATTAATTTCGTAACATTTTATTGTGGTTTCAAATAAGTTCATTTTTTTCAACGATAATTACCTACTTGAATATGAAAGTACTCACTTACAAAGCAAATAATGATAATTTCTTACATACTTCAGTATATTACCTTGTTACTTTAACTTAATTTCAGTTTTTGAATAAATAATCATTGAAATTGGAGGTCGGTAAGTAGGTACTTACGTTAGTTTCGGAAGTTGTTTTTTTATAGTTTTTACATTGAACCGGTAGGTTTTATAATTCATATTTAACTTTTTTGACAATTAATTATTAAAAAATAAATATTAAAAAAATATATATATATTTCAATTTGTTTTGATATAGTATAAAAGTTTATAATTAGTTAATCATAATGTATAAAAACAATGCTGCAATTCGTCACCTCATTTATTCACATTTTTTATGCCTAAAAGTTTGTTAAGTTTTATAAGTAATTAAAAACACTTAGGTAATGCAAATTAGAACCTAAAAAAAAAAAAATAGATAAAACCTCAATGTAATATTTCTAATTATTTTAAAATGAGTTAATTATGTAAACTTAAAAGATTATATTTTTCTATCGTGAACACACCAATGACTAATTCTGTGCATTTTTATTTGAAAAATGAAAACATGGATACCTATATTAATATACCAGTTCAAACTCAAACATTTTAAAGTTGTATTTTAATGTCGTAATTCAATGGTGTGGTCATATTTTTGAATTTAATACACTTTAGCTGTTCAATATCTAAAAAAATATTAATCATAACGGTTTTTTGACTTTTTGTTAGGTACCTATTATTTTTGTAATTGAAGATATTGCGCCTGACAAACAAAGATTTTACGTAAACCTCAATATTTTTCACATATAATGTGTACATTATTATGAAAAAATATAAATAAGTTCGTTCTTTATCTTTTGCAATTATATATTATTTGGAATATTACGATACAAACGTCGAAACGCAAAAATATTATAATATATTCAACTCATTTAGTTAGCTGATTGTAATAGTTGATAATTCAGACAAAAATAACGATAATGCAATATATTTAGGTATTACGAGTGTGAAATTATCTATTATAATATTAAATAGGTATCTACTATTATGCTGTTAATAATTTGCTTGAAAGTCGATTTGTATCATCACCCCATATCTATAATTATTATCGAAACTGTATTTACTAATACAATTATTTATTCCTATTAAGTAAGTATATGAGATATTTTTAATGTAATAAATTAATATGAGATATAAGATGTGATAAACGTACGACATAATATTACGATTAATTTTATTATTTTATATATATTCTAACTGAAATCTGTCAAGAGTTCTGGATGGTTTCTTCTTTCAAGCCTCCAACCCATCAACTCCCACAGCACTTGTCTTTATTTAAAAAAAATAAATTTACAGATGGTAAAAATAAATTAATAATGTAACAAACAAATATATAATATATATATTCTAATTAAGGTAAAAAACGCACTCGTAAGCTATCAATCGAGATCAGGAAACATTGAATTGGCCTGATTAACGAGTGAAGAAATACAGTTATAAAATATATGACTGCATCCATGGTACTCAATTAAAATTGGTTAAGTTTACAAACATTATTGATGCAGCTCAACAAACCAAAAGTACCACAGTATGGGATAAAGATATTAAAATATCAAAAGTTAAATAAAAAAAAAAGCGCTCAGAAAATGTTAAACAATTTTATAAAATTATGCTAAACCAAACTTGTGATAAAAATATCTTAGAAAAAGTATCGTGAACAAACTTTACCACTAACATAAACATTAATATCGAAATAACAGAACTGTAAAACAAGAGAAACTGCTTCAAAGGACTAAGAAGAGACAATAGGTAACGTAATATATTAATTATAATAAGAAACGCTGATGTATATAATACGCAAGTTAAAACTTTTCCAGAATAAATTATGTCTGATAAATAACCAAATTAGTGTACTACACATTTTAGTGACAAAATATTAATAAATAAAATAAAAATGTATGGTATCATTTTCATAATTTTCTTTAACGACGAAGAAATAACCGTATAATTAGACACGAAAACGACCGGTTGAGATCGAATTAATATTATAGTAATATTAGAGTAATATTATACATTCCAAAGAACTCGTGATTAACTCTGAAAAAAATAAAAATTTAATTATAGCAAAAGCTCAAGTCGAGCATCATTGCATAGTACTTATAGTACTAAGTTACGTGCAAAACTTGGGAACAAACCAAAAAATAAAAGAATGCATACCAAAATTGTACAACGGAATTCAAAGAACAAGAGGGATTAAATACAAAAAATTGGAAACTATAGGAATGTATCATACCCGAGTACCTGACTTTGGTGTTCTCAGATGAGCTATCGTCCAAAAATTATATAATAATCTAATGTGTTATACTTATATAGGATTAATGGGGTAACGTCATATTATGAAGAAAAAAAATCGTTAAAAAAAAGTTGTTCAAAATGTGTGCTACGCGTACTTCGCATGAACTGTTGTATACGACCGTCCAGTTAATGATGGTTTTGTGGGTAGTGCCAATACGGTCGAATGCACATCAAAGTTGATGGAGAAAAAAACGTGTCCAGTATGAACGTGGATTATTGTACTATTGATATATTTAGAAACGTTCGTTGAGTTGGCACACTGATTTTTTAATACGAACTTCGTAGTTTTTTCAAGTCGAAATCTTCCTATTATAATACTCACCTGTGTATCAGTCACGATTTTGTATTAGGTTATTATTATTATTATTCAGTTGACGGAAAATATCTTCAGCTCACCACTCAGCTCGACTTTTTTTAATTGTCCAGTTTTAAATTAATTTTCGACAATTTTAATTAGTCTTCAATCTTCGTAGACCTATAAAGAAATTAACTGATAGCAGAGAGAGGTCTGAGGGCAAACATTTGTAGAAAAATATTGCACATACTTTAGGCCTCGTCATATGCAACGATATTGAATATCTCTTTCGAATAATCTTGGCACTTGGCAACCTATATCAGGGTATGTGTGACATATATTACTGTGTACCATTACAGACGTTCAAAGTAATGACGAGTTGCATCAGAAACTCGAACATTGCATGAAACGTTTCCCTCTCGTGTATTTGAATATTATAATATTAACAACAATATGACACGATAACGACACAGCACTGCTGTCACAATGCGTTGTGAAAACGATCCAAGGAACCAAAGACGGTATGAGCAGTATAAAGATACGTCGTCGTATTTATTTTCTAATTTCACACACGTGATACATACAGGAAATCGATTCTACACTACGTCGAAGTCGACCACTGGCTACCCTGGTGGCTGGGGCAGTGGTGTGGACTCGAACAGAAATCCCGACTTTGGGCGGCGCCGATTACATATTATTATTATATTCGGACACGAACGTTTTTCGATTAATCCGCTCGTTTGAAATCGCAAACCGACCGTCGGCGGCGGGAAACAAATCACTGTGTTATGTACGCGGACTCGTTGAAATCAATAATATACAATTGAAAAATGGTACCTTCCCAAATTAAACTGAAAATAAGAGACCGCAATATAAATCGTCCGTGTACCGGCCGCACAAGATTGACATGTGTCAGTGGTTGAAAAAGTAGGACTTCCCGTGTGAGAAACTTGAGTAGTTCGACTCGATCGGTGAACAACTGTGTTATTATTAAATATTTAATCCTCAAAGAATATAATATCATCGATTTAAAGCAACAACGAAAAAAACATCAAATTCACATCAACCGATTTGAATAATTTCTTAATATTAATCTGTTATGAGTTGATTTTTATATAGGTACATGCTAGGTATAATATTTTATTATAATTCCGTTACAAAATTATTTTAAAGAAATAACTTTATTCATATATTAATGAAAACAAAAATGATTCAACCGATTTTTGATCTTTAACGAATGGTATGTAACACTGTCTACGGTTGCCGGTTAGGATATTATGACATTATAATAATATTGTAATCTGATAAAATATAAATTTACTGAAAATAAATATAAGTAAAACTAGGGATCAAAATGCCGGAAAATTTCGGAAAAAAAAGGTTTATTCCCAGAACCTCGGAAAACGTGGAAAAATTGGATAATATTGAAATAATACATTTCCGAAAAAAAACAAAAGTTTTCGGGAAATTAAAAAAAACCAAATTTTCGGAAAATTAAAAATTTTATTTACGCTTAAAAATTAAAATAATCTATGTAAAAAAAAACCATTTTAAAAAATAGATAAGGAAACCAGTCATTGTCATTTCACATTTGCCAATACGGTTATCAATGTATTATTGTATTAAAATTTAAAAATATTAATACGGATATTTCAATATTTGTTCTAAAAATAACGTACTTCCATATCAAATTTGTATTTATGTGGGGGAGTGTATTTCCCCGAAAATAAATCACCTGTATTTTTAAATGTTAAAAATTGTATACTTGTTGTCTATTTATGTTTGTAATAACTAATAACTAATAAGGTATTATAGTAACTGGCTGATAGGACCTGGTTTAAAAATTATATTACAGTGACTGGTGAATGTTGAGTGATGACTAGTAACTATTTGATAGTTTGTATATTATCAAACTTACTGAGTTGGTAATAAAATATATTAAATATATATTTAAATATAAAATCATATTAAGAAATAATAAGAAACAACTAATTAGTAAATACTTAATAGCTAATACTTAAGTATAGTTAATATTACAAATTATATAATTATTTATAAATCAAGTATAGAATCCTCTAGATTTATCCACTACAGACTTTAAGTTAGGTATGGTATATATAATATATATGTAATATGGTTATCAGCTATCATTATTTATTAGATTTTTTTTACTATACATTACTTTTTCAGTTCTTTAGAAAAAAAAACCATTTTTTTCATTCAATTTTTCAATTTTTTCAGGAAAAAAACCAGTTTTTTTCGTCAAAACCACTTTTCCGGAAATTTTAAATAAAACCAATTTTTCTCAATTTTTCCGAAAAAAAACGGGAAAAACCGGGTTTTTTTCGGAAAACCTTTTTTTTTTTGGAAATTTTGAACCCTAAGTAAAACTATTTAATTCTGAATATATTATTATGTATAGAAACTTATATAACGTAGACAACTAATGTTTAAATTTGTTTTACATCGACAACACAAAATAAAAATGTTTTAATAAACGTTTAGGTACTATAAGTATTATTATAAGTATTTAGAATATTTTTTTTTATGTGAAGGCGATTGTTAGCATACTAAATTTAAATTCTTATATATTTTTAAGCGTCAATTTACAAAGCTGATAATTAGATGCTTAGCATAAATCGAAATGTACAATTATATTGTAGTACAAAAATAAAATAAACTATACACCAACATTGTGAATAATTGCTATTCAACTTTTTAAACTATCGTACTTTGAAATTTATGGTTAAATTAGCAAATGGGTAGCTGGTCTTTATAATATGGTACTGATGTTTTTTAATATGGAATAAAACGAACGACATAAATTAATGTATTTCATACTTTTTACCAAGTTATTGTAATCGTACACAAAGGGAGTGGATTCCCTTATATTGATTATTTTAGGTTTTATAATATATTATTATTATGGTTTTTGATTTATATAGAATATTATAAATATTATGTAATAATTTGTATATAATATTATATAAAATATATTCTCCGATTCGTATCGATAACTGCTGAGAAATATTAACAGCTTAACATGTTCACAGCTTAACATTTTTATAATGTCCTAAACGGAAAAATAAAACGATTATTGGTTATTTGACGTTCGTTAAATATTTTATTGTCACGTCGTCTTGAATGGATATCGTTTGGGTGTGGGTCAATCATTCACATAATATTAAGACATCGGTGTTGTCGGGAAGTCATCGGTGGCAGACGTGTTAATCGGAACGATGAGTGAATTGTATTATATTATTATATTTTCCTCTCCATACAGTTTTCCATTCACAACCAATCGGTGGTGTTTACAGGAAACAAAATAAAAATGTACCCAGCGCGTCCTGCACGGTGCAGGAGATCGTCTGTGAGCTGCGGTCCGATGTGTCGGGTAGGTTCTAAATACGGGGGGGGGGGGGTGTTAATTATTTCAGATGTTAGGCGAGTTGATGATTATTGTTTGTGTTTTATGATTGTTGCAATAAACAAAAGGGTTGAATTACACTAATGGCTAAACCGCGAAAAGACGGTATAGGGCTATTAGACACACACAAGCGCGGAATATATATATACATAGGACTGTACGAGTGCATACTACATATATATGTATAATGTTTTATATACATATAAATTATACATTGCTGCATTCGCTTCCAGTAACCCGGGATTTAGAGAGTTGCCAGGTAAAACATTCGTAATCAGGGTTTTCTAGTGGTATGTATAAATATTAGGTACATTATTATATTATATTAGTTAACGAGCACAGACAGATCCAAAAGCATGTAGGTACCTATTCGATGCATTCGTATATATTATTTTGTTCACGATGGTATTGGAACTGCACATTTAATATACAGTGCGATTCAGTATGAACAGTACCTAAAAATTTATTTTTAAGTACACTACGTTAACGATTTTTTGAAATATTTGTTCGAACTGCATAATTTTGAGTTATTGCAAACCAACATTTTTTGTTATTGTAATTTTAAATACTTATCGAAGGTATTTGGTTTTTATTTCAAATATTTTTTCTGAGAATTGCATGCCGTATATTATAATATATAAATTTAATTTCGAAGGACTGGTAAATTATTTATAACTATTAAAAGTATTTTAAGGATTGATGAGCCAAGTACGCCGCTCCAGTTAGGGATACACCTCAAAAACGTCGGTCCACTACTTAAGTTACATAAACTTTTAATACTTATAATATAAGTTATAAATAATAGACTACTATTCGTTCAATATCAACTATTTTATATTTATAATAATGTATTAAAATTCTCAAGAAGAATATTCTGATTCGGAATATGAAACTAAAAAGTATGTTTTAAAAAATGTATCATTCAAAAACATAAATAAATTAAAAATTATAACACTCAAAAACAGTAAAAATATAATTCAATTTTAGAATTCGAGTGAAGTGAAGAATGTATTGATTTTACAATCATGTGTGTTTTTCATTTTCATTTTTATTTGTTTCTATAGACATGAAAAGTATAGAGAAAAATACTTCGATTTTAACTTTTGGGGGTGGTTATTCTGGTAAAGAATTGTATCAAGTTGGTACATTTGGCTTTTGAGTGGTCATAATTTAAAATTTCGAGTAATTACCAAAAGCGTCGCGGAAAAAAATAACAAAACAAGAATTTTTACGTGAATCTAGGTTTTCGACAAAATAAATTTTGTTTTTTAATTGAAACTCAAAAACGAATAAGCATTAGTTGGGTATAGGGTATATAGGTACTTAACATTTTTTCCCAAATGTTTATACGTGACCACTTGTAATTTGTTAAGTTAATTTTTGTACGAAATTAGATAATTAAAAGAAGAATAACAATTTTATTTATTTTGTTGCAATTTAAAAATATTATTTATGTGTACTTACTTAAAGTTTTTAAAGTAAATCATTATAATATTTTATATAAAATATAAATGGTATAATTTGAAAATGCAATGTATTCAAAAATATTAATTTGACCTAATAAATTATTAAATTTAAACAGTAAAATAATTAACCACTGTATTATACCAATTATAACATAAAATGTACTTAGTAATATAAGCTGACAAACCATCTTGTCCAGAAGAATCGTTTTCCGTATGTAATGATTTTTTGTCATTGAATTAAAATTTAATACATCTATTGCAGTGACCCACTCGACACTCAATGTACAGCAAAGCGGTATCCACTTGACCTCCTTTTTTAGATTAAAATCTTTAAGATGAATGAAATAAAAAATGTATGGTATGGAGTAATTCTAAAAATTATAATCATAAAAGATAGTAAAATTATATTTTTTTTTTATCAATAATGTCGGTTTTCACCTTAGAATATGTGAAAATATTGTTAAAACTTTTTAAGATGATGAGTATTAACTGTTAGGAAAATCACACTGTATATATATCATATTCGACTACGTTAAGGATCAGGTTTATAAAATATGGATCAAAAAAAAGTTAACTCTCGAGAAGGACTTAGTTCTCCTTATTTTGGTTTTTTTTTGCGGATCGCATAAAGTGCGTACTTGTATTTTTATTGTTTTTTTTTTATACGATGTTGAATTTTTCAAATTTGTTTGTACTACTTTACCATTGATGGAAATTATACGAGATAATATAAAGAACATTTATAATGTTATATAAATCATACTTAAGTAACTACAAGTCTTGGAATTTGTGTTATTCAACAGTATTTGTGTTTAATATAAATTGAAAGTGATAACAATTATTGATATTACACAATATTAGTCGATTAAATACAGCATCGATTATTATTTAAAAAATTTCCCATCTATAAAATGTATTGGTACTCGTACAAAAAATCAGTTTTTTTTTTAAGTTAAATATATTTATAATTAAACAATTTGTATTGCTATATATTATATTTATCAATATTAATTATAAAGTTACTGCTTACTACACACCATTATTACTGTACGGAACAGGCTTAAATTTTGCCGTTAATATTAAATTATTAGTACCAGTAGGTAATAAGCTTATTAAAATTAAAGGTAAAAATAGTAACTACCTACAATACCAAACGTAATTATTTAAATGTTTACTCTAAGATTGTGCTGATTTTTTCTAAGAATACAATTTATGTGTTCAATATTTATATAAATAAAAAAAAACTACATTTTTTTTATTAAATCACATGGTTAAAAAAATGTATTTAAAAAGTTGACATTATAAAAACGTTTCTTTTCTTATTACCTATCTCGTGGATGAACATAAACAAAACGTTAATGAAACAAACTTTCGTAAAATTAAATTACAGCCATTTAATTTTATTTAAAAATACACCTGATTTTCAAATACAGATCTAGATGTTCTGTGTACATAAATTAAGTTTCTATTCTTTATTATAATAAAAAAAAAAAATTAAGTATTAAATGGAACCAATTTTTATCCACGTGTTTTCGTACTTAAAAATGACTGCGTAAAAAATGATAATATTTAAAATGGATAAATATTAATTGTCTTCGTACATATCTATAATCATTAAAATGATGATTAAAATATTAAGCCAATTGTTTTTACACAATAATTATTACTATAGACAATAGTAGGTATTTTTTTAATTGATCCAAACAAGGTAAATATAAATTGTTTATTTTTAATTGATCTTTATTTCGCTTTGATGACCAGCGTTATATAGCGCATTATATTATATAAAATATTATATCGTAGACATTAGGTACCGATAAAAATATTAACAAAGTTTCGCATAAATATTATTGTACCTACCATATCTGAATGTGATAATTAATAATTTTAAATGGTATATTATAATTTATCAGTGGTCCCTTGAACATATAATACGTAGTTGATACTATAATAGTACAAATCCCTACGCACAAGTTTTTTTATAACGAACATTTTTTTATGAATTCTCAACTCAAAATAATTTGCAAATTTTCGTGATTTTTCCATATTTTGTCAATTTTTGAACTTTAAATGTTAATAAAAAAAAACTGTGACTAAGGATTTTTAATGTTTTTCAAATGTCATTGTAATAATATAGTAGGAGCATTGTATTAAATTTTCAAGTATTTTTACTCAACAAATAATGTTTTATTGAAATTCATAGAAATAAAAACTATTTAAATTGGAAACTTAAATTGTCCGTAAACAGCTCAAAATAAATCAAAATATTTTGAAAATTTTATCATGTATAGAAAATGGAAATATAAACAACCAGTGAAAATTTCATATATCTACAGTCATTCGTTTTAAAGTTACACCAAAAACCAAAATCAATTTTCTCGAAAACAGATTTTGCGTAAAAATTCCCGTTTTTCCTTAATTTATCTTTTGTTTTTCACGGCGCTTTTGAAAACTATTGGAAAATTTTACTTTTGACCTCCCAAAGTACCAACTAGATTCACTTTCCGATCAGAAAAGATACTGTTGAAGAAAATCGAAGCACTTTTTCTGTCCTAAAAGGTGATGACAGACACAAAAAATAAAAAAATAAAAATAAAAAAAAAACACACATCATTGTAAAATCAATACATTCATCGTTCCACTCAGAATCTAAAATTTAAAATGTGTTAAAGTAGAAACATGATAATTATAGATATATTCATAAGATTATTTTTTAATTAAAAATTAAAACAAATTAGTCTGCATGTTATTATTTAAAAATTGGCTAAATTATTATAACTTTTATTTCATGCTTGCGTTAAACATTTTTTGAACAATCTAATATATTTTTATAATATTCCTACTAAGTACTAAAGAAATAAATACATAATATATCAAAAGTCAATTGTAAAATAAAAATAATTAGGTTATTTTAAACAAATATTTCCAGTCTGAAAAAAATGTCAATTTACTTAAAAATATACAAAAGTTAGTAAAAGTATCGAATATTAAAAAACTTATTTTGAAATAAATATTAGATATTATTTTAAATATAACATATTAATTATAATATACTGTAAGCTACGAAAAGTGTTCGTATTTTTATGTAGAATTTAAGACGTCTGGACGTATTAGGTTTTATTTTTTTCTAACTATCTTGCGAAGAAGAAAACAATTATTTTCGAAATCCTATTTCTACGAATGACAAATACGTATATTATGCATTTAGAGTATTATTCTTTGTATTGCGATACATTGTGTAAACAACGATTGGATGTAAAATTTTATTTTCAAAAGGGAAACATAAAACTAATTATTCAACAGCGTATACAGTCAAGATACCTTCAGACTAGTATCTGCCTTACGAAAAGTACAGGGATTGAAAGGTATACAGTACACAATCTTTAGATTAAAATTAGGGATGGCACGTATTGTCGTACGATGGTTACAGAAAATAATATCACGACGCAAAAATATAATATAATATTATAATACAATGAGTAACGAATCTGTGGTGACATAATATTATATTATCAGCATGAGCTTTTAATTAAAAAACACACATTTTTAACCAACACACTATATTATATTATTATGTGTGTGTTATTTAAATGTAATACCTACGCATAGGGTACCTATAGCCGTATTTACTATTTATCTTTTCACATAGTGAAACCATCATAAATGTATCGATAACGTGATAACCACAACTTGGTTTTACCAGTGTTCGAATTTAAACCGTGCGATCACTTCAATTATTGTAAAAACTGCAAAATTCCTATATTGCAGTGAATTAAGAAGTTTAATCGTATGATTAAAATATTATTGACGATATTGATAATTCATAATAATATATCAAACAATTATATTATGAAATATGTATTGATTGAATCTGGAACAGGTATTTTTGGCTAAGCTCCCCCCAGAAATATTAAAAGTATTCGCCTAAAATCTAAGGTAATATTTTCTCATATGAATTTTGTCAGAAAATTACTATGCCCTATAAACTATTTGCGTACTAAAAGTGTTGAATATTTGGATATTTTTCATTTTCCATAAAAGCTGATTGCGTAAGCGTAACCACCTGTTTTATTTTAAATATAAGTGATAATAACAGAGGAACTCGGTCCTTTTTGAACTAAAACAAAAAAATCGATTTCACTGAAAGCCAGCAGCTGGTTTTGTGGAAATATTCTCGTTTTCGCTGTAGGTATTTGTTAGCTTTCTCCAATTATTAAAAAAAGTACTGAGGATTCTGTATTCTTGACCATGAAGTAAGTATACAAACTAGATTCAACATTTTGAGAAAATTCACCATCAGTGAAGATAATTGGAGCAAATCCTTTGCTCCAAATCGTGATGAGTGACATAAAAAATACACACACACCACTTTGTAAAACTTATGCAATATATTCTACACTCCGATGATCATTTCGTTTGAAAGTTCAGCTTAAGTTATGTACGTTACAGATATTTAATATAGGTATACAATCGTAACCCACTAAACAATAAAAAAACTAAAGTAATTTCGTAATTATATTAACTTTTAAGTAATAATTGTAACAATTTCTTTTTCAAGTTAAGAGAGACAATTTTTTTTTAGAATTTTAGGAATTTTAGAATGTTAAAATCACCAATCACCAATAATTACTGTACCAATTATCCCACTTTTGATTATAATTTACGGAGAAATAAAAATGTTTGTTATGAAGTCCAATTCCTAACGATTTGATCAAAGCATATACATATTATACAGTCATAGTTGAAATTTAAGAGCTTTCAGAAAACTAAACGTATAATTGAGAATCTCTGTAATACTGCACCAACTCATCACATAATTTAATACTATATAAGCATTTTGGACGAGCAAACGATAATTAATCACGTATCGAGCGAATTATTAATGAATGCGTGCATAAACTCAGTCATGGGTTCTATAAAAATACATAAGACCATGAGAGACTTTATCCATTGAAACGGCCTTAATATAACATATAACATAATATTATAAGGACCTCTTCTAATCTGTCTAAGTGACAATATTTCAAGTCCTCGCGCGGATGCAAATTTTTTCGTTTTACGATACGTTTTTTTCGACGATAAAACCGTCGCCTAGTTAACATAATAATATATATGCGCTAAGCGAGAATACAATATTATAATTTGAATTCAATAATTATTCAAACACTCTCATCGACCCCGCGCGGCCTTTATCAATGCACATTATAATATAGTGACGAATTCTTATCGGAAATTTCAATTTGGATATTTCCGGCAGTCGAGAAGTATTCCACCGACGCATCGGTGCGGTCTTAATACGTTTTAATCGATTTCGCGAACACTTTGTGCAGACTGCAGGACGCAAGTTACATCGATTGATTGAATACGGCACAACGCTTTTCTTTCCTCCGTGTTCGACATTTTCTTTGAAGTGTTTACTATACTATATACAGTTCGACACTATAGGTTCGTTTTGTTCTTAATCCCCGACCGCGACAATACAATACACGGGGAGGAAATATTTTATGCTTACAAAATATGATTGTACCACATGCACTGCACTATATATGTATATATATAAATATATAATATATATACATTATATATATGTCACATTATAATATACGACTATTGGCCCATATCGATATATTGTATTCACATCGAATTTATTACGATACGCATAAATATTCTTGTAGAGCTCACTTCCCTATATAATATGTTGTATACTCATATTATATTGTACCTGACGACTACCAGTGTATAATGAAATGTAATAATGATATAATCAAATGTATAATATAATATTGTTTAAATATTTTCCAACGATAAAATCTAGAGTTTACACCAATATTGCGTTTGGTTATTTTCAGGGTTGACAGACCCATTTCTCGATCGGTTATTTTCTAAGTTAATATATGAAGATAATATGCCTAAGATAGTAAGACAAGTAAAGCCGTTAGTAATTTTAATTTAAAATGTTTAAAAATAATATTTTTTATATTCAGTATAACTACTTGACTTGATTTAACTGAATCAAATCAAAACATACTACTAATGCACACTTAGGTAATACAATTATAATATAAGTAGTAATAGTATCATTATTGTGTTACCCCATGTTCTAAAATATAGAGTATTGTGCTGTGCAACAAACTGATAAATAGATAATATAAACTAGATTTAGTGTGTATAGACAACACTAAAATTCATACTTAGAATATTAGCTCCAAATCAGTTATAATAGTTGCATAGTTATTTTAAATGCAAAAATATATAATATTATTATTATTTTTTTTAAAACAACTATATTGATCAATATAATAATATATTATAAGATAATTATTTTATTTTATTATTCTTACATAGTTGTTCATGTATAGTGTATGATAATTAAATATTAATGTAATTTATTAGTTTGGACAAATGCATATTATATTTTATACCTGAAGGTAAAACTTAAAGATAAGCACAATATTGGTTTACTGGATATAAAATATTAGAAGCGTAGTTATAAATGGTACATCGGTCCCAAAATACAAATGTTATGTTATAGGCATAACTGGTCCATGCCCTAATAAGAATTATTTATCAAGTTATTGACTATTTATGAACAAAACAAAATACGAACATTTTCAAAGCAAAAAACTGATAACCTACATAATATATTACTTATTAGCCATTGATAGGCATATACTTTAAAATCAAAAAATCGATCGAGCGTGCGTATAGATATCGACGTTGATTGGTAACGAAAATATTGATATTTTTCACATGCGTGTTTAAATGAGAACATCGATTCGCCTTTCGAATGGTGAAAAAAAGTTTTATTACACATTACTTTAATACATAATGAATAGGGTAAATCAGTAAACGAATATAGCAGAATCCGGTTTTTAAATTATACATTTTTTCACTCCGAAAATTTTGATTAGTCGATAATATTGATCGTAACTGATTTATAAAGGATTTACGATAACACTAATAATTTTGTATGAGCAGTAAACTAAAAGTTATAAATCATAATTCCATACCTATTATTACCAACCGTTTACAATAATAATGAGAATAATATATATGTCGATTTAGGCAGTTTTCTCAGGTGTCAGACATATCGACCTGTTCTACAATATTACTATTCTACGAAGAAAGCAGGCGTAAGTGAACCATCAATCAAACACGTTGTAGATTTTCGATTTTAAAATATTCACCCTTTGGTATCGAACCTATTATTGGCCTAAATACGTCCAAAAGTACAATAAAACTGTTATGCTTTTGAATTTGCAAATTTCAATTAATTATTGTAGATGGGACCATTCGAGTTGGTAGTTACTTTAAAATGCATATAAATAACATATAAATCACTAACATACCCGAGAGTAAATTTATAATTGATTCAAACAATATAACTAATGGTCGTCCCGAATGGCAATTGAAAAGTTTTGGTGAAACGATTGTTTTATAGATATTCCACAGTCCACACATGATATTTAATGTACAGTAATAAAAAATAATAGTTAGTACCTGTATTATGTAGGATAAATGACGAAAAATAAATTCCATGCATCAGTCATACATAATTAAGATCATAGAAATCAAATAATAATCTATAAGTTATGATGCTTCAAAAATAAATTAGGAAGAAGTGAATTTATTTAAATCGTTTAGAAACAAAAACCTTTTTATTTTATTTTTCTAACCCTTGGCATCATGATTCATGACCATTGAGGGTTCATTGCTTTTTACAAAATGTTTTACATCATTGGTTTTGGTGATACTTTTTTTTATCTTTTTATTCATTTTGTATTATTATTACCATCCCCATCCTCCCTTTTAACAGGGTGACTCACTAAACATACTTACTTATTTTGCTTTTAACTGTTAATTTATTCAAATTTTTTTGTATAAATATATTATATGGATAAACCATATTTTCAAATAGGTGCTTAAATTTTTCAATAAGTTCAAGAAGCATTATATACTTCTGTGTCACAAATTTATTTTTCAAATAAGAATATTGCTATTTTAACTTAAGTCAATTTTGAAGCACACACATTTGAAAAATATTTATACATATTTATCGAATTTTAAACAAATAGTTTCCGAACTATTGAATTTTATATGTGTTAATCATGACTATCATGACGTCAATATATGACATTGGGTTGACATACAATAACTACAATTATTTAAAAATGTCAGTAATTTATTTTGATCTAATAGCATTTTATGACCTGTACAATTTTTTTGATTAGAACGTACAAGACTTAATATCAAATAGTTTTTATTTTCTATGTCCATTATTAAGAAATATTATCCTTCGTAAAAAAAGTTTAATAACCTACTTACCTAGAAACTATGCGTTTGAATTTCGTTTGGGTGCTTCAACATTTAAAAAAAAACACGTGATTAACAATTCACAATAGAAAAGTGTGATTCTAATTAGAAAAAAAATTTGTATCACCGCAGGTCACTTCCTAAATTATATAAATAATCTATCACGTATATTTAAAAATATAATCTCTAAGTGTAGGTACTTGAAATTTCCAAATATCATAACATAAACAAATGCCTTTTTAAATAGTTAGTGCAGAATGAATGGTTATAGTGAATCACGCTGTATAATATGACTGCTATGCTGCCAACTTTGTTGCATTCAATGGATATCGTTTATATAAAACGGTCACGTAAGTAGTATGAGAATGATTTTAAATAACATATTAAGCTGAGTTATTTAGAACAAGAAAAAGGGTTTCCAAACATATTATTATTATGTACTGTGTACGGTTTTAGTCTTTAAGCCGAGCGAAGAAACCAATGTTTTACAATGATGTGTATCTTCTTTTATCGGAAAATACTTTTCGGCCAGTCAAAGTTCTCTGAGAGTTTCGTTTAGCCTGTCTATTGATTAGAAATGGTGGACGTACAGATTATATTTTTTTATATTTTATTCGTGAACCCTCAATACTTTTCGAGAATTTTCCATTATATTCTGAAATATTCGATTTTGGATAAAATATTATATTATTATTTATAGTAGGTTATGTTGTTTTTCTTTTTAGGTGTCAAAAGCTTTTTCGATTAATCGGATAAGTTTGGAGTGTTTTTGTTTTTTTAATCCCCATTAACAAAAATAATTTTTGTACCACAGAGAGTTCAGAAATACTGAACTAACTATACATAATATATATTTAGTGTTATACATTTTTGGATAAGATGAGTGAAGTGATGATGGGTATACAAAACTAAACTTTAAATGCAAATAATATTATACATACAAATATTACACTGCTTCAATATTTGACAGTGATACGGTAAAATATTCAAAAAAGTATTCAAACTTTTAGTTAAGCCACAGATTATGAGATTGATTATTATTAGGTTTAGTACTTATTGTAGTTTTTTTCTACATCATTTTAAGAATTTGCTTAGTCATCTGAAATAAAATCACCTAATATTGATACAAAATGATCATATTTTATTTTTATTTAAAATTAAATCAAAAAAAAAATGTAAAAATGTATTGAAAATGCTATGGATTTATATAAAAGTAAAACCAACAAAAATGATTTAGCATATTATGAAAAAATGCATTTAATTTATTTTAAAATTATAAGATATACTTATATATACTTATTACTTCTCTAAAAATCAATTATATTGTGAAAATTATTGACAAATTAATTGTATTTTAGTATATTTTTAACAAAATTAAATGCATATTTCACTATTTTACACTGAGTATAAATCTTGGCCCTATAGTTATTATAATATATGCAGTCATTTAAAAAAATTCAGCAGTCAATTGTATACGTATTGGTTTCACCAATGAGCTGAATAAATTATGATAAAATAAAAATCTTTTATAACCATGTATGTGTATCATACATGCTTGGAAAAGAAGATTCCTAAAGAATGTAATGACTTTAAAAACATTAGATACGATTTTCCGTCAAATAATTATTATGATATAGAAAGTTGTAATCATTTAAATCACAGAAATTTATAAAACCACTATTAAATATTACAGTGTTTTTATTTTTATTTATAAAAACGCGGTTTTCGTAGTGTTATTCAGAAAATAAAACTCTGAAACTGTGTTGAGTTCTGAATAATAATATCACGAGTCGATTCTGATTCATTCAATAATGGGGAATAACTTTAAAATGTGTTTACAGTAAACATTTAAAATGTAAATTATAATACAACGTTGAAAATATTATATAATATTCAAACGACTTGAAAGAGAATTACACCGTCAATTGATTTAACATTCCACAACAATGTGTATGTTCTTGTCCATACGAATAGTAGCTATTCAGCAATTCAACGCTGATATTTCAAGATAATGAAATAATGGTTACCTAATTATAGTCTGAAAACATGTTTTCGATTTAATCACATTATTAGAAAAATTAACTTTTATATTGGAAGAGAATATTATCATACGGCTTGTGTCCCAAGTACCTATGTAGGTACTTATACCTTTTATCATTTGAGAAATAGTGGTCGGGGTGAGTTGCATCCCTAATCAGGGTACCCACAAAATAGTTGCGTCTGTCTTCTTTGAAAGAAATATTTTTTTGTACACTATTGCCTCTGGCATATACAATATAATTGTCCAATAATCTTGAAAAATCGTATTGATATTAAAAATAATTCATAAAATGTCATAAATACGATTACAAACTATAAGGCATACAAATAATATATTATATTATATATTTTTTAATTGAAGCATTTGGTCAAAAAGTTTTTTAAAAACTATATTAGATAGATATCTACTAAGGTATTGCATTAAACAAATTTTTTTTTTCCTGGTTTAACCGAGAGCCGGAGAAGGAACTGTTGCTCACATTACTTCTCCTCCGGGAATTAAACAAATTGTTATCATACTATATTATTATATTAATTAGTTTAATGTCACATAATATACATAATAAAGTTTTGTAAAAAAGCTATTTATCGTTATTAAAAATGTAAAACGACGAATCACTTTCGTTTATTCGATCAACCATTCTCGTAACAATGACGTTAAATTATTCAACAATAAGGCAATAGGTAAACTTTAGTTGTGTATGAAATCCAGCAAATCTATAAAAAAATTCACATGGACAAAATTGATTATCTACGACAATGGACAAAAGTGCAAAACGATGAACTCGTATAATATTATAATTTTATTATTATTGAATACCAAGCGTGGCGTGGCAAAAACGTAACCTTTTTCTCTTTGTTTGTTTGTCTGTTTGTTTTGAACAAAATCCAATTATTGTAGTTATTTTTAACTTTTTAAGGTAGATAAAGGTTTCGGGTGGTAAGCATAACTATAATTGCGATGGGCATATAATAATAATAATACCTTCAGTTTAGGGCACTGGGTAAAAAGTGCTTATGCATATTGTTTCTGACGAGCTTTTAGTTCGCCGCGTCCTCGCGATTTTAGTTCACTCTGCGTGAATGGGAATTGTGACAAGGAGTTTTCCTCGAAAACAATAATGATAGGTACCTATATTATATTTTAAAATTTGTGGTCTGTACTTTGCATATTTTTCGTTATTATTACTATCATCATTATCGTAATTCAACAAACATTCTCACAGCAATATTATTATAAACATGTTGTGTGAAAATATTATATTTTGTCGTTGATCAAAACTAAAAAAGAAAAGAAAAAAAAAAAGTAATAACATTGCAAATATCCATTATATAGGTGGATACGGGTTATTGCCGTATAAAGTTATGATGTAAGATTAAAATAATGTTGAACGATAAAATATAAGCATTCATGCGTCTTAACTATATTTTCAAATGCGTTTTAGTTTCGATAACCTTTACAAACTTTTGTAGGTATATATAATATTATAATTTTAGTTCTTTTTTTACCATTTTTTATTTTTATTCACTACCATATAGGTAACGGTTTAGTAAGCTTCCATGGTCCAACTATAGTTCAACTCTGGGTGTAGACATAATGGAAAAACTTTCAATAATTATATTTATGAACATTTTTTAGACCAATAAGAATGTTTAATTGATATATTTATTGAAAAAAAAAGTTTCAAGGATCAAATTGCATGAGTAGTGTTAATAGGTTGCCAAACTTGTGTTCAAAAATATTTAGTTGTTTAATTTACTTTATAACTAATATACCATGTGCTATTATATACGATTATATTTATTGTTATGGCAGAATAAAATAACATAACATAATTCTTATGAAAGTATACTGTTGTAAAAAGTGTGTTAGAAAAAAATTAAATAATGTACTAATTTTATTTTTTATGAAGTCAGAAGATCTGCACCAATATTTCACATAAATAAGGGAGGTTTCTTTTGTTTAACGATTAATATAGAATGTACTTAGCTGGGGGACAAAAATATGAAATTGCCAGTACTTTTCTTAATCCCTGTGTAAAATTATCAAAAAACATTGAAAAATGTAATATTTACGCAACATTAGTTTTCAATTCAAAATTCTGGTTTGATATGAAATAAAAACGAAAGTAAAACAATTGTTATTGATGAAAATATCCACGTAGATAATAAATAATAATATACTAATCTAATCGATACACATATTTTTCTACCGAGTTCTGACAACTAACACAGCCGCGGTTAATATACACCTAAATATATTATTATGACTTCTGACCTTAGACGGAAGAACGAAATCTATTACCGGGTAATCACACGCTAATATTTTGAATAGCAGTTATTTTGCCTCGAACAATGAGTTATCGCATTAAGGCACAGTACTAAAAATATAAACTATATAGTATATACAGTATAGTATTCATTGTAAGTTATTTATTTTGCTTAATTACAATCAATATATTAAAAATGCAAAACAATTTCAAAATGCTGATTATAGTTGTTGGTACTGTATTATACCTACCAATTGTTTTCTCGAGATCGATGTATAACATTGTAATATTATAAATTATTTTATTGTCTCAATCGTCTTTATAATTTATCGTTCACCCACGTCTTGTAAATTGAATTACCTTCGAATAAAAGCATGAAATTAATTTCAGTACCTGCGAGTGATTAGTAAACATACATTTTTGATAGGTACATTCATAAGTCATGTTCTTTTTCAATTGTAGGTACCTATATAACTATCACAGGAACCTTTAAATTTTCTACTGGAATTATAAAATTAAACAGTGAGCAACAAACTTAGCATTTCCACACTATTAATTGAATCGGATAGAGTTTGTAGGTAATTTTAATATAATATTATTGTTTTTATGTGTATTATTTATGTATGTATTAAATAAATGTATTGCATATTATAATACACGTAATTTATTCAAAAAATGTTAGGTTAAATAATTTCTAATATAATATATTATATGATTTTAATGAATATTTTATGATTGTATTCTCAAGCAGTATATTATGCAAAGTGTTATATTTCCATTAAAAAAAAAAAATATATAGCAAATGTAAATATAATACCATACATCCCTGCAAAATATAAACATATTATGTTGTGTATGTTTTGGCTATATTTAAAGGTTAAGACGTAGGCATATACCGTTATATCGTGTATTTTAGTTTAAGTGTGTCTTGCATTGATTGAAAAACATGAAAGAATATATTACTTCATAAGTCCACAACTAATTCGAACGAATAAATTTAAAAAAAATAATATCGGTTTATAATATATTAAAATTGTATTTATTTATTATTAAGTTGTGTGTGTATAGTTTTGATAACATCAAAAAACATTTAAAATTTTAATAAATAGGTACTATGATTTTGTTTATTTTAAAATTTACAATAAATTAATACATAACACTACTATATAATACTATATATACAACACACCTCCTTCGTTCTTTAAAACCAAGTAACTGTCGATATTTAAAAACTGTGGGGCTACGGATAAAACTGGAGAATCTTAGCCCCCGAGTCCCCCCCTAATTGCGCCTATGTGACTCTATAAAAAAGGGTATACCTATAGTAAATCCAATTAATAATATTGTTTAAAAATTTAGAGATGCGACTGCTGGTCTTCATTTCGCAATTTAAAACTCGACTTCTGGCTATACAAATATAATATAATATATTATACGCTTGTACTCATGCAACGTTCTAGTGTTCTGTTGACTTAGTGTGACGTAGATGATGAGTCAGTATAATCTGTAAATTGTTATAGAATAAAGTACGAGTATAACATAATATACGGTTATATTCGTTTCGTTCTAACGATATTATAAGTTTCATACAATCTCTAAAAATACAGTAAAATACTAAATCCACAGAAAGTATTAAGTAAAAAAATGAATAAAAGTTACATCATTAATTGCGTGTAGTGAATGATGGCCAAGATACCAATATAGCTTATTTATTCATTAATTTATTCATGGTTTGTCAAAAACAGCAGCTTTGCGTCCTAGGTTTCATGAATTAAAATGTTTATACGGTGGACGTAGAACCATTAGATCTGAGAACAAATTGAATTTAATGTATTATGTACGTCGTTCGTGTTTCGATTTAACATTAAATACTTAATTACTGGTATTGCAGTACCTATAATATTTTGTTCATACACTTGAACACTTTGTGTACCTATTCATGACAATTCTTTGGTGGTCCCAGGTAAAAAGGGCTTATATCAATTTAATCAACTTTTAAAGACAGCCGTTTGAAAGTTCGAAAATTCCTACTTGTAAGTTCATTATATCCATACATATTTAAGGTATCTTTATATTATATATATTACATTCTTAATGCATGTAACCATTCAAATTCTTGTAACTATGAATATTTAACAAGATAACTGTAGTTGTGCCCTTTTGATTTAACTTTTTCTGACTTATGCCATTTTTTACCACGACTTATGCCCTTTTGATTTCACTTGTTCTGACTTATGTCTTTTTGATTTCACTTATTTTGACTTAAGTCTTTTGGTTCAGGCATAAGTCATCATACGCCTTTTCTACCAACGTAGAAACGGTTATGTTTAGGTATGCCCTATTTATTTCTTCAATGATATGAGTAATATTCGTCACTGACTTATGCGAAATGTACCAAAACAATCAGCAAAAATTAAGCTTTACATCTACTGTAAAATTTTTTTTGTGAAAAATTGACTTAAGCCTTTTTTACCCGGCAGCAAAGAATTATCAAATACGTTATTCCTAAATTTAACAGTGTAGTAGGTAGTTATTTTCAGAATATTATGTTAAAATGGTAATTATTACTAATTAATAATTATTTTACTTAATTTGTTAATTATTCCGGTTAATGCTTACACAAACATAACTATAACCTCTGTAACGAGTATCTCCGTAAACTACCTATATATATTCGTGCATAAGTAAATAATAATGATAACAAAACAATCGTCGCTTAAAATCAGGATACTCTGAATATTATTAGATATTAAACTGCACACAGTAAAAGGTGAAAGACACATAAAACCCAATCATTAAACTGTACCTAATGAATTTGGCGTAAGTCTATTACACGGAAATATATTATTTACGACATAAAGTAAATAAATAATTAACTTGTATTGCTTCTTTTTCCATAGAATTTCTTAGTATATAGTATATATAGACTATATAGCATAAAATTTAATTATTTTAAATGAATCGCATTCGTCCGACACTATACAGACTACAGTGGCTGCTCTGGTAAAATAAAATAATAATAACTTTAATTAATAATAATAATAATAACTTTAATTATACCAATCACTATTATAAAATATAATTGAAATAATAAAAAAATCCATGGCTTATATAATATACACATTTGATCTAAATTATACACGAGTCTAAAGTAAAAATAAAAACCAAATAGTACACCTATAACCTGCCCCTGATAAAAATTCAATTTAATTACACTCAGTTCTTCGTAAGTAAATATAGGTACTGCGGTCTGCGACTACTGAATTTCATGTGGTTAAATTGCGAGACAGTTTTATTTTTATAATAATATTTGTACAAATGTATGCAGAATAAGTACGTGACGTGATATAATAGGGGTGTAAAAAACATAAATGAGGATTACATAAATAAGAAGCCATCCATCAGTGACACTTGGATAATATTGTGAGATATTATATTAAATTTTATACCGTTATTTATTAAGCATCACATAATATTTTGGAATACCCAAACGCTTGTTGGAAGTATTACGTTACCTCCAATTTATATATAAAAATAAAAATACTTTTTGTTGAATACGCAACCTGCACAACCTGCAGAAGCTATGCTATTTTTGTCATACTTACATAATATTATATTCGTCGTTCGTCGATAATGTCATAATATTTCACACGATTCGGTGTGGTCACTCGACCATATTATTATTATCATCGTGTGTACCCTCACATAGTTATTAACTTATTTGTGAGTGGTACTCAAGTGATTTAGTTTATTCCAATTATAGTGGGAGATCGATCGGCGACGACACGTGTTTGCGGAAGTAGTTCCATCCACGCATCCACAGTCGTCGTAGGAAGAGGTCCTTCCGATCTGCACTTGATGTTTCCGAGGGTCTGACGGCTATTTATTACTATAGGGTGGGATCCGACTAGAACTATAGTCAGTATCGTCTTATTGTCATTCCGCGACAGTGATGACTTTGACGGGACACCCTAAACTGCGAGGACCCTGGGTATTCGGGTGGTGGAGAATGGGAGATTTCAAATGTTCTATCATATACCTTATCAAACGGCAATCCGACCGAGTTTACCTCGGTAAATTTACAATTTATATAAGTGAATAATATACGGACAAAAATACTGGACAGGGAATCGTTTACACGCTTTCAGCCTTAAAAAACCACCCTTAATGCACGAACATATAGTAAATTAATGTTCTGTCCACATCTGTATAATGGCCGCGCGTATTACTAACCCGAAAAATCGAACACCGAGCTTGCTGGACGTTTGTATCGTACATGTACTGTACATTTTACACATATTATTTGAATAATATGTCACTATAGACGTCCGTCGATCTTGGTGCCTTTGAAATCGGAAGATGACCAGAAAACTTTGGTCAGTTTAACGGAGCGAACACATCGGAAATTGTGTAATAACTTTGAAATTATGAGTATACATATTTCAATACGATTGTATCTTGTATCACGGAGTATACAGTTACGGAAATTATTGAGTATTTTGTATTGCGATACATTTTTAGTCCTGCACGGGCAGGGTATTTCATAAACAGTTTCGTCGAAAGCTACTTTGACACATTATTTTTTATAGATTTCACTGCTTGACTACTTAAATGTTATTAAATCAGATTTTTTAAATACCAGACATATTAATACAATGTTATTGTGCATATTTTAAATATATATCTAGAGTATCTGAGAATAGATGTAAAACATAATATATAAGTATAGTATTGTTAATTTATTTTATTTTAGTGTATCAACTATTGAGTATCTAATACCATATTATGATACTCAAAAACAATAATGTCTAGTATCTAGTATCGTGATAGTGATTTTTAAGTTGTGTCGTATACGCCCCAATCACTTCCAACGTACACTATTAGATACACACAATAATTCAAAATATTAAACTTTATAACCTACTGTATTTTCCAACAGTGTCACAGTGACTTCATCAAGCGACCACACCTGAAGTACCCACATTTGTCTAGTCCTATCACATTCACTTATATTTTAATATAATCGCTTAATCTATAGTTTCTATTTTTCTAAAACTTACTGACTAAGACTTAATACTAAATTTTGTTACACATTAAATACATGTTTACTTAACCTAGTTAATAGTTTTAATATTAACAATGTTTATATTTATATAGCCATATAGGTATTACACTATTATAGGCATGATACAACAGTATGTATTAATCTTACCCTTTCTTATATGATATCTTTCTAACCTGAACCTATATGTTTTTGGTCTAAAATAGGTTAGATATTTGATTAGGTACTAAACAGTTTAATGTACACAACAGTCAACGATTATTACTATACGCATATAATATCCTACCATTTTTTTAAATCACTTATGTCGATTTGTGCGTCACATAAGACATAGTTTTATATGACACATATAATTATATAAATTTACTATATGCATATGGGCATACATGTTTAAAATGTATTAACCATATATTAATAGAGTTGTGTCACAGGCGTACATTTTGTATACATAACTACTAGATGTAATTCAGTATAATACATAAATAAAATGTAAATTAATTTATAAATTAATGCATGCAAGCATAAAACATTTGATGATTCTAACGCATAACAGCGGTTATGTTTAAGATACGAATACCTGACAATTATTAAATGGCACGTAACTTAAGTGTTTTAAAGCGAATCGTTGTTATAAAATGGCCATAAAATATTATTTTATGGAAACCATTACATATTAACCTTTTGATCGGTTTGTTATCTGTTATAGCATTCACCTGATAGAAATGTAATAAAATAATATATTATGTCGTCCTTTTCCATTTTCACTGTACCTACACCGAAATACCGTATATTTATATTATACGAGGGCGCTACACCCGCATACGTTCCCTCTGTCTTACAAACGCATAACATAGCAAATTGTTCGCTCAATAGATCTCGTTTAGCTCTTTTAGTTTAATAATTAGAGTGAAATGACTTCTTGTAAAATTTACAAGTAAGAATATTAATTAGTGAAACTCGAAGGGTTTTTTTATAATTTAATTTTAAAGCAAGTTATGAGTATTTTAAAATTGTCAATTGTTTATGCACTTTAAAATACTCAAAACTTTCTTTAAAATTAAAATCAAAAAAAATGTATGAGGTTCACTAGATCTTACCATTGAATCGTATAAGAGGTCAATCCACTCTAATTTTTAAACTAACAGAGCTAAACTTGATCCGCTGAGCGTGCAATTACCTATGCACCATGGTGTGCGTTCGTACGACAGAGAGCACGCTGTGAGTATAGTGCCCCCTTATAATGCTGACCAAATTATAAAATTATGTCCCCAGCCAATGACGATGGGTCAGCCCAAAATTCTTCTCCTTGGAACTGAATTTCTAAGAGGTGACGTCGTAAATTACACACTGCCCGGCACTTACGTGGCAATAAAAACCATTTTTCAACTACCGACGGATTTCTATACCGAAAGTATGATGGATGTGAAACTGGTTACCGCCATAACGATGACACCGACCAGCCGTAGATCACCATGATTCTACGAAAAATTAAAACTTTCAATATTCCTTTATTATAATATATTTAGCTAAGGTCCAATATTTTAACTCGATCTGTCGGTGTGCAATGATGTTCTGTATTAGTATTAATCATCTGTTTTATATTTACTCATTCAAATAGAGGTGCCTATGGTAATATTGTATTTTTGTGGAGGAAAAACGAATTTTTATATTGTTGTGAAAAACAAAGTCACGCCCATTCAGAAATACTACTAAATTCCATATAAAATATTTAACAAACTAAGAAGTTTATATTATTCATAATAATAATTCACACTGTGAATTCGACTAAACAACCAGACAAAACAAATATTCATTAAAAAGTAAAAACCAATCCGATGTATAAGATATACGTGGAAATATTGAACGTATATTACTAAGAAACTTCCAATGTTTTACTTCTAAGCAGATAAACATTCTGTAAATAAAGTCATCAGAAATCATCCTGGGAAACGATTTCCGGGAAAATTGAATATGCGTTTCATCGCACACTTGGGATGAAACAGTTTCTAAGTCAAATGCATACCGTCGTTGTGGATTTTCCGTAAAAACCGTCAAGAGAATATACCTTCTGATATTGTTTGGTCGTCTTATAAATTATAACAGTTACACCGAATAAGACGGGCCATTGTCATGTGCAGCTCTTCGATTGTCCGCTGACGTATTTTTCACACCAACTAAGTCGGTTATTAGCATAATATTATAATAATATGTTTAGCAAAAAGCTGAATAAAATTTTGTTGTGTCGATCAAATCGAAAACCAATTTCTACATAATTTTATGAGGTAGGTATACGAAACAAAACCAGTTGTCGTTAGATGTAATATTTTTTAAAATTAAAACTAATTTATAAAATTTGAAAAGTGTAAAACCACTGTTCTAAATATTCAGTTTACGCGTTAAAAGATAACGATACTGGAATGCTTGCACATATATATTATTAATAAACTGTGAATATAATAACATTTAAAACGCGTGTACAATACCGCCACCGTTTAGGAGACCGTTGAAAATTTAACCCACTCCGAACAAATACGAGGGCGAAACATCGAACAACTTCCGGTCCATCATGCGCCGTGGAAACTATTTCGTAAGATATTATTATAATACACGCGTATAGTATGCCTATAGGCCGCATAATAGGCGATCGAACTAGGTATGTGGAAAACTGCGGGAATAACAATAATTATTATGAATAGCGGGAATGCCGATATTGTCCGCGCCCTTTGTACAAAAACAACACGAACGGCTGCAGTGTTTTGCGGTCGCGGATAAATGCAACATGTTTTCGGATAACATTGCCCATCGTTTTAGCGCCATCGGTATTATTGGTATAATATCGGTCAAACTATACTGCGGTGCAACCACGTGCTACCGGTTCACCAACTGTTGTATATTTCATTTCGAATATTTCCAACTCAAAAATCTTGATCCGCCGCGGCATAATTCCGCCCCCCCCCCCCCGTCCTGCAGAAACGTTTTTTCAGCAATAATTACGCGAGCTATATTCGTCTCCATTGTTATATTATTATTTTAATCCATATAATATTACGAATTGACGAAATATGCAATGAACCCGTATTTATTCAAATATAATGACTTTAAACTCATTTATTGACCATGATTAGGTGCCCGTTTTTGGAAAGATCTCGGAATTTATCTGAATATAATATATTTATTTTTTATCGACGTGCTTAGTTGTGTGTCACTAACTTCATCCCTAACATCGACAAATCTCAGAGATGCTCGAAAAGAATATCAAGTAAATTTGTTGGATATATCTCGGCATTTTTCGAACATTTGTTTATTTCAGGGAGTCAAAACGGGTTTGAACCCGGGTTGTAAAACACGGGTTACCCGCAAAAAATTTTACTCAGGTTTTAACACGAAACCCGAAACCCGCTAAAAATTGTACCCGGTTTTTAACACGAAACCCGAAAAAAATTGTACCCGGTTTTTAACACGAAACACACTACCCGTAAAAAGTTGTACCCTGTTTTTAATACAAAACACAAAACCCGCAAAAAATGTTACCCGGTGTTTAACACGAACCACGAAAAAAATTTACCCGTATTGCAAGGTGCAACACGAAACATGAAATCCTCAAAATTAACTTAACTGTATACACTAATAAATAATAATAACTAATATAATATTAAATAATAATTATTTTTACCCAGAGGCCAGATTGCCAGACCCCAGTCATTCTTCTCTACTTTCATGACATAGGGGTAATTAGTTAATTTGGAAAGACTTATTGAATTTAATATTAATTATTGTATACCTAACCGACTATAAATTTTAATATGACAGA
>NC_042494.1:60284738-60289735 GCF_005508785.2 Acyrthosiphon pisum
CTTAAAAAATACGGCTTTGCCGTATAGACTTTTTTTAGGTTCAATAATAAGGTAGCGCCGGTTATTAGCTAGGCTGCCACTGCGGATGAAGTCTAGTCACGCCTACTCGAAATTCAAAACCCACAAAAGTGTAACCCGGTTTTAAACCCGAAACCCGCAAAAATTTGTACCCGGTTTTTAAAACGAAACCCGAAACCCGCAAAAAATTGTACCCGGTTTTTAAAACGAAACCCGAAACCCGAAATATTTTAACCCGTTTTGACTCCCTGGTTTATTTGTTTACGAAATTCACGGTGCAGAACCAATGACGAAAGTCCACAGGAGAGTTGTCGTTTTCCTGTTGCACGAGATAGTTTTCGCACATGAAAAATATGTATATACAGCAATGTTCAATGGATCACGTACTAAATAGTTGGAAAATGTGTGTTTTTGCCATGTTACACCGATGGCATGAAGTTATAACAGCGCAAAACTGCGAATGTCGATTCGATCCGACCACGAGACCTTTTCGACATTGACCAAAACTTGTTGCGCTGGACGATCTCACCTAAAACTGTTAGCCATAACACGCAGAGAGCATGGCCATATTATCAAGGCTGGGCAAGTTAATGATTTTTTTAACTCAGTTAAGTTAAGTTAATATGCACCAATAACAAAAAGTTAAAAGTTAAAAGTTAATTTAACTATAGGTTAACTCAGTTAAGTTAATTTGTTTATACAACGCTAACGTACTTAATTTTTTTCCAACCCAAAACTAAATTATAGACTATAGTGTTTATATGTTATACAGTGTTTCCATATTAGTTAAATTCGAATTATATACATTTTTTACTTAAACCAATTCACGGTAAATATTTTTGGCATGAAAACGAAATATACTGAAGTAGTGAAATATGATAAAATTAAAAACAAAATAAATTAACTTAACTTACTTCTTGAAATGAAAAATTAACTCATTAATTTCACGTTAATTATAAAAGAAATTTAGTAAGTTAACAGTTAAGCCAAAATTAACTAGTTAAGTTAAAAAGTTAATATAAAATTAACTTATTAACTTAACTTTAACTTTTTAACTCGTTAATGCCCAACCTTGCATATTATATATTTTAGTAAGCACGATATTATAGATTTGAAATACTTTTCGTTTTCAATCGCTCTGTACCTATTCGTATAGGGACATCTGGATTTCGACGGTTTCCACAGTAATCAGCTCGGCTGGAGAATATTATAAAATATACTTCGGTAGGTATACTTATAGGCACTTTTGCGCGGTCTCGTCATTACTATACGATTTATACTTTTATTTGAATGAAATTACATAATGCCCTGTATAATATAGTGAAGCGTGATTGAGCAGTGGGTACTTTTACGCAGTTATTATATTATACAGTCGTTCTCGATATTATAAACAACAGGCATAATAATGTGTGAGGAGCTATATAGTTGTATCGCTTATGGATTAATATAGAACGACGGTCGCATATAATATAACTGAGCGCCGGACGGATTTCTCGCTGGTGTGAGTAATGCTGTTTTGCTTTTCTTCTGAAAGTTCAATCTTCTGTAACTTAACTCATACCATTGTATTTGCTTTGTTTAATGAAGTGTGACAGTCTTGAGAAAGTTGTAGCCTTTGACAATATTAGGTATTATATTATGGTATATACGACACCAAACTGTATACGATATAACGGGCACCCAGGCTTTTGTTCAGATTAATCCTCGCTTGGTTAGAGGAAAACGCGATTCTCGGAAGCTATACACACTCACACGTTCATTTATTACAATGAATAAGTCGTCTTATGGTATGCAGGATGACTGCAACTGACAACACTATATTCGAATAAAAATTCGATGGGTCCAATATCATTGAAATTGATAAAAATCATGACTGGCGTTGATAAGACTGCGCGAAATAAAAAAATATTGTGTTTTACTATTGTACGGTGTCACAATATTGCAGTAAACAGTGATAAGTAAAAAAACAAAATTACATAAAAAAAAAAAATACTTGATTAAAAATAATATAAAATTATGTTTTTACATAACCAAAGAACAAAACATAAAATCACAAAAGGTATAGACATTGAGAAAACAATTTAAAAAAACATAAAAATCACTAAACTTTATAAACTTTGCTTCTTGGTATCTCTGAAATTTAGCCTACATTGCAGTGTTTTTTGGCATTATAAACGCAAATGTAAGTAAAAACGGTTCCCAGGTTATTATCGTAATAAAAACAAAACGTGACCCTCAGACAAATGTCAACGATTTTTAATTTATAATTATATTCGTTGGATAATATTATGTTTTATCGGTGGTGTAATACAGTTTTCTTTTACGACGCGTTCCAGACATTAAAAATTAAAATACCTACGTATTTGATGCTGTAAACAAATATTTCTCGGATACCATGTGAAAAAGTGTTTTATAAAATAACTAAAATAATATAAAGAATAAAGTATTCTGGTGAAGGCTCGGTGATAACTGGTAGACGAACACGAACAAAATGTAAAGTAAAAAATAAGAGATACTCAAGTTGACCAGCTGTAAAATAACTTGGTAGAACACGTACGCCATTTTGGAACAACGCTTCATTTTAACATTTGAAATCATATATGATAAAGATATAAGTATATTGCGCGCCTTAAAAGTTTACGGTACAAAGGATGACAATATGATGTATTGTATCTAGGGTATATACGACTTGGAAAAATATCGGTATTTCGAAAATGTGAAAATGAAAATATAGATACTAGTGGAAGATAATAATATTATCATAATAACAAAAAACCACCGAGAGGCCCATATTATTATTAAAATCATAAGTTTGACATATTATTTTAATATAGTTTAATTTATAGTGTGTAGTATCATTTCACAAGAAACAGTGTTAAATTATTATTATATATTTGTGTCAAGCCGCCATATTATGTCGTTCAAGGACGCACCGCAGTCGTCGAAATAAATTCATACTTGCCCGTTTCGACTAAACATATTTATTAGTTTATTACATAGGTACAACGAGCGTTATATTATCATCCGATGTAACGGCGTTTGATGGGTTTTATTCGATTGTCGGGTTTTTTTTTTTGTTCGTTATTATTATTCATCACCAGCTGTGTACCGAATTCCACTGTTTGTTTAACGAACACAATTTAGATAATATGTATACAGGGTGATTCTAATAAAAAGGTATACCCATTTACTCGTTTTTTACATTTTTGGTATTATTTTCTTTACATATACTATTGATTCGAAATCATTACAAAACAACGTTTAAATAAAAAATGATATTGTGAACTATTATTATCTCGCTACAACTTTATTTTCTTTTTTAATGACATTATACTATTTTTGATTTCATAATCATAATATTTTTCTGAGAATATCAATTTCAAAAATCAAATTTTGAACGAGTTATTAATTGCCTAGTTATACGTGTTTAAAGTTTTGATGAGTGGATAGGAATTTCACTTCCTGCGAATAACCCGCAAAATGTTGGTTAACAACAACTCAACTCATCAAAACTTTGAATACTTATTATAAACGTATATGTAACGCACACAGACTGTGAATTTGTCACACTAAAAAAACGCATGAAAAATACATGGATTTAATATGTAGGTACTCAAAAGTATAGGAAAATATGCATGGTAAACTTGATACTAAAAAATATGCATAAGGCTTGGATACCAAGTAAACGATACTAAGCATAAAATAATAAAATTATACAAATATTAGGTATATAAGCAAATGTATAATATACATAAATTATAAATAAATATATGTGTTTTTGAAGAATTTAAATAAATAAATATATATATATATATATATATATATTCATTTTATACATGTACTTTTGAGTTAGTGCGTATCATACTTATTTAAATATTATAATTATCACATTTTGGCTAAATCTATATAATTTATTCCCAAACTAATCAAATAAAATATAAAAACACAGTTATACTTAGATGCTTTGAAACGAAATTAAATGCTGTCAATCAAAAATTTAATAATTTTAAAACCGTAACGACGATAAATTATATGACATAACTTTTTTTTTTTAAATTATGTTTTGTAAAAATACATGATTCCCCATAGCCATTGATGTTTTTCGACAAAATAAGTATTTGCCTTTAAAACAATCACATTGTATAATATTATAATATTATATACAGTGTGTGCAGGGTGCCATGATATACGTCGTTTATTTTCGTTTACGTGTCGATTTCGGATGTGTACATATTGTGCACCGAGTCGATGTTGTATAATAATAATTATAATAATATTTCGTAGTCGATGGTTTGCGGTTTGCGCCTTCGTTACAAATATATAATATTATATTACTATTACGCCACTGCGGGCGATGTCAACGTTTGACGGTTTCGATAAAACTTTCGTCCGGTTTATGATTTCATTTGGCATCGTCACCCTGCACATGCTATAACAAGTTGATGGCATATCGCAGCCACGACCGTCAAGTCATATTTTTACGACGACATTATAAGTCAATACGTACTATTTGTATGTTAGGTATCTATATTATATCGAACGATTCGGGACTGATAGATCGGCCGAATACTTGACCGGAAAATCGCGTGACGATCGTTCGTCGTGACCAAACCGCATCGTATTGCTCGAAAGTCCCAACATTACGTCGAAATTTGAATGTCTGGAAAGTAGAGAGGGGTGAAAAAAAACTCCCTAACTTCGACACGGCATGCGGTTCCGGTGTCTCGGTCAAATCTTACCATCGTAAGCACCACCACTGCATTTGTATCACCGTGATACAAATGCAGTCTTCGGATTAAACTCCTATTAATTCCTATTGATTATTGACGTGATACGCATAATTAGTACCCATGTACCCACTATAGGTATACCCGTGGATAATATTCAAAACGGTACGCAATAAATTTAAATGGATAGTAAATAGGTAATAAAATAAATAAAAAGATACACAAATATATATTATGTTTATTATCAAATAC
>NC_042494.1:60289835-60301432 GCF_005508785.2 Acyrthosiphon pisum
AAACGAAAAATAATTCAACATAGGTGATTCCGACGGCCGCGTGCAAGCCCGACATAAAAACCATAGATCAAATTTGATCGAGTTCAGTTAATGTTTAAATCGTGTTCACCTGTCGTAAATAATATAGCAAGTGATTACAAACAACGGAAGACTTTAAATTACTTTTGCCGTACAAAGACAACACATTTACAATTTTTCCTACAGTTCCACATCCCGTTCCATCTCTCATTACGTCGTATAATAACGACGTTCTTATAATTTTTTTTTGGAAAATTCACAAAAAAAAAAAAAACTAGTAAATTTTGCTTTACGTTCCATATTTTGAATACTTATAAGATATGAACAATAATTATAAATTATTTAATTAACAATACATCAAGTGCTTCAACTATTGTATTGTTTTGTTGTTTATTTCTTCGAAAAGATAATAGGACCCACTGAAGAGATTCGTGTGGGAGCCCACGAGTACAATAATATGTAATATATTAATATAAGTATTTAAATATACGTCTTAATTTTATACATTCATGATTCATATAAATACAGTATACAGTTTTACTGTTTTAAAATGTTTAACTTCAATATTAAATGGAATATACAATGTCGTTAGCAATAATTGATATATGTATATAATATAAGGGTACTAGTTAGAGATAATAAAATATAATAAGATAAAATTATGATAAAATACGATAGGTATTGAAGTGGTTAGATTAAAGAAATAAATATTCAAAATGTTATATTTTGTTTGATCTGAAGCCAATTAGTTATTTTCTTTTTTAAACTACATAAAGATTGATTTTTATTTTCATGTCTAATGGTTTTTGGTCCGATGTATAAGTACCTAAGTATACTGCGTTAGCTTTAAAGGTACCTACAGTAATATCTAATAATTGTCTTGTGTTATAGCCATGTTCAATACTACAATTTGCATAGTAACTATGTACAGTTATTTGTGTATTATAGTACCTACCTATAGGAACTCAGTTAACTAGTTACCTTCAGTAACTTATACATCGCTATTATGCTTGTAAAAAAAAAATATACATAGACAGCATATAGTGCCTACAACTATTTGACTAATTAAATCACTGATTCAAAAATTCTAAAAACGTATCAATCATTGTATAGACTAAGCTATTAAATGTGCTTATTTATAAATGAAAATAAAATATAAATTAAAAAATTAAAAAAAGTCTATGTAATGTTAGTGAGCGTTTATGCCTTTCAAGTTTACAACAATAGCCCATAATAAATAATTAGTACTTAGTAGAACTGAAACAACTATTGAAGCATTAATTCCACATTAAATTCACATATTATAGGTATAATATAATAATATTCCTACAATGCTATAACTATTCAAATTGTTTATTATAATACAACTAAACTTAAGTATTACAAATTAATATTGTGTAATAACGTATAGCTGTAAAATTGTATTCAGTTAATCGTTTTTGTCAATTAATGCAGTATAAAATATTATATTAAATACTAATCACAGGTATGATGAGTTTTTCCTTTAAATAACAATACGATATTCGTAGTAGGTATTAGACAATATTTTATCACTGTTTGTATTCAAAACTAAATATTTTTTATATGAATACTATTGTCTTAATAATACTATGCTAGAGAAATAAATTGGAATTCTTTCCATAAATTATTATAAGATATAGGTAATGAACAATATTATACAGAACCAGTAACCCCACTATCATGAACAATATTACTAATTGTTTTAAATTCAGAAAAACCTTAGGAAAAAATCGTCGCAGGTAGCCACGAAGTATAATATAATTAACGTACTCAACTAATTAAATTTGTGTGGGTATTACACAAATGAATGTTGAACTACCTCATGTTTGCATAAAATTAATTTAAAAACAAGTATTTAGAATTGTAGCAGTTAACGGAGAAAAATAAGAGTATGAAGATAATGTTTTGAGTCCCCCAAACCATATTAGGTATGTGTGTTGTCCAGTAAAACAAAGTAGTATAGAAGGTGCTTCACTAGCTCTATTCGTCCCAATTTTTCTATACGTAATATAGAAAAATCGAAATATGAAAATATGTGTACAAATTATAGAACAATATGTGGGTATAATAATATGTATTACGATAGTGTTGATTGCTTGCACTACTGAAAATTATTATGTTGAAAGAAAATTTAACCTTCGTCCGATTGGATCACTACTTAATTATAGAATCAATCGAAAAAACGTCGTTTTCGATACTTATTATACTCGAATTATTATAAATTATAATATTAGGTATATGTTGTATATTATGCGCAAAGTTTTAAAACAACAATCACCCGACAGTTCCTTCGCAACTATACTTCCCATCCATTTAATACAATAATAATAACACATTTTATTATTATCTAAATGCATACGTTACCATAATACCACTATTACCTATACCTTTATTTTCCCGTCGCAGCGCAGAGTAGGTTCTGCACGGGCAATCGATAGGTACACCTATAATTATAATAAACGTACCGATAATATCTTAGGTTTTATATTATTATAAAATAGTGGGTGCGTGGACTCGGAAAACAAACAAAACTTGTCGCTATAAATTAATTATATTTTTGAAACAACGGGTGACCGACGTCGCCGAACAGAGACCCCTTTTTTATGGGTGGTGGCGGGGGATTCAAGGTTAATCAAACAGAAAAATCCAAAGCAAACGAAGCAAAAAGAAAAAAAGAATCACCGCTTTTGCAAAGTGGTTCAGCGGCGAGACAAAGGTGACAACATTAATTGTTCGGGGAGACCCTTTTGGGGTGGCGGGGAGGTCAAAATAATTTATGGTGGACATTCCACTTCGTCCCCGTGCGCGCTTTTGTGATTTAATTTACAAAACCCCACCGGAGCCGACTACCGCCACCCACCCTCCGACCGACCCACCAACGTCACTGTCCGATCCACGCAATTCACACATAGCCGCAACCTTGGTATAATAATATAATATAATCAACGTCGGTTGGTACCCCCGAGGCGTAATCAACCCGTGATCGTCGTCGTCGTCATAGTTTTTCAATACTCTACGTCCGATCTGATTATTGTTATTTATTTTATTTTTTAAGAAACGTATTTAACAGATTTTTATCATGTAATCCCAAAAGTATGTACCTATCACTGTAATTGTGGTACATCTATTATGGGGGCTGGTAGCTGATGCTACTTTTTAGCCAGGTTACGATTGAAATTTGTTGAAATGAACGGGATATAATGTGCTACCAGTAGTTTTTCAAGAAAGTTAGCGATACGCGTTTGTCGTAACGAGGAAATATTATATTATTAATTAAATTATGTTAATAAGACCTTTATGAATATACAAATATTGAAAAATTATAGTCGTTTTACAAGCGATTTTTAATTCATTTTAATTTTAATAATTAATATGCTACCAAACTACAGGCTCATATACAGGCATACATCGTGCCGCAATCTATTATAGATATATTTTCAAAATCAATAATTTTTATAATTCAGTACCTACTTAAGTTCCAAACAAGTTAATCTTTACAAGTTGAGGTTTCATTTTCAAATCGAATTTTGAAATAATTAAATTGTATTTCTGAATTCAACTATCGCTAACACTGTAATGCGATGTTGACATGTGGTCTGTTATGATACAGCCAATATACAAAAAAAAAAATTTATCAGTTTTGTCGTACGACGTCTCGCGGATGCGACAAAACGATGACGAACAATATATAATAGCAGATTACACGAGGCGAAGGGAGATTTTTTTAGAAACTCTTGTGATAATATTATAATACCCTATTGTATTCGGCGTCATACCATCTAAGTATATTATATTATTATCATCGTGCCATTATCAAAACTTGAATCGTGTCAATCTTAAAAAATAATGTTATAATAAAAAACGGAGAAAAAGTTGTTTATTGGAAAAATAACATTTCGATTGATATAATACACTCAATGGTAGAACAAAATAACTGTTCCAGTGAGTATTATTATATACTTATCTTATACTTAAAGTTTTGAAGTTATAGCGCTTATTTTAGAATTATTACCCAATGCGTTTTTTAACGTTTATCAAAAACAACACGTACACCTAACAATGTATTAACTTGTTTAGTTTTAAGAGCTTGTATACAATTTTAATTTTGTGGTCTGAAATAAATGAAAACCTATAATCATTTATCTTTACTATAATTACTTTTACTAATATATACGGTATAGCAAACGTTTATCGTTTTATACATTTGACGCGATACTACTCAGTAGTGTATAAGTTTTAAGACGATGAAGTTCTTTTTAACTTTTTTTTTTTGAGTGAGACGTTAGCTTCAAAATACTTACTTATGTAAATGATAAACATAAAAAAAATTAGAACTCCTATGATACGAAACTATAAGTACTTACTACCTACGTATTTTCACCTTTTTTTGTTGGCTCGATAACCTTTTTAATTATTCAAGTGATGATGATAATCACATATCATTATGTATACTTACCTACGCTTATAATATACATTTTTAATTGCTACCACATTATTATAAGAATTTATTTTTTTAGGGTAATTTGGTGACGTACCCACCGCGTATCGTAGTTGGTATTTTAACTAAGTAAATTTAAATGTATTCAAATAAAGGGTAATTTGTAAAAAATATTCTGCGAGTGTTTTTTTACGTTGCAAAATACTCGTTGTTTAACCTTTAATGTAATTATCGTGTCGTCAAGAGGTATTAAAATGTGTGACTAGACTTTTACTGAAAAGTTCTAAGTGAAAATTTAAATTCAAATTTTGAGAACACGCCGTCGGCTGTACTATCGATTATCACTGCAGTTTATCAACGATAATTATAAATGTTACAATGTATGCACTTTATGCTCGAGATTGAATGTCGAACAGTTAATAAATGTCATACTATAAAATATAAATAATATGTACAAGACTTCTTTAATGATATAAATTATTTCATTTATACCTAAAGAGGTATTTTAATCTTATTTTAAAATTTGTTTTTTTTTGGGAATTTAATAAATTAATTTCAACAGACTGAATAACGAATCGTATAAGTTAGAGACTCCTAATGAGTTTATGTGGGGTCAAAATTTTCTTCACTTATCGTATTACCCGAAAGATGGTATTATTTTCATTCAACACTTATAGGTACAAATTGTTGCTATAATAAGCATCAATTTAATGCGAAAAAATAATATAAACTCAAACGTACACATAATTGTATATAATATGTGTTGTATTATAATATATGTTATGCTGTCCATTGCGAGAGAACTACTTGGTACGCGATTTATCCATTTTGGAATTTATACAACCCCAGATCACCTGAAGTGTGATTTTGTAACGTATGCATTCAATGTAAATAAATTCAAAGAAAAACAATGATTTATGCGTTCATAGTGTTCACCATTGAGTGATCTATTTTAACCTGATTCATTCGTCAAGACCTACCTAATATTGTGAGAGTCTGGTTAAAAGAGACATGGGACAAATTGATTTTGTCATTATATAGGCAAATAATGATTATTTAACGTTTTGGTTCTCTCCGGTTTTTTGTGTGTGTCAAAAAATGTAAATTTAATTGATGAGTTTATATGTCAAATATTATATTTTAATTTTAAGATTATGACGTGTGTAAGCAAACTTCAAACGTTTTTTACTATGGTAATTCAAATATTAGAATGCCGTGCATTGTACAATTTAATTTTTATAAATTGCGAGGACAGCGTGAATTGGTGATATTCGTTTATATTGTGATTTATTTTTTTTGATCACAATTACATGCGTAAAAAACAGTATATAAGCTATTTAAGAGTAGTGGAGATTTGAGTACCACTTCCGACATGCCTATATTTTTCACCCTGGCTTAGAAAATAATAATATATTATAATTAGAAAATCATAATTTCTAGACCTAATTTGGGTTTTACCAAACCTTGTTATAAACTTTTGATTACAACAAACAATAATCTATGGGCTATATGTAGTGTAAATCGGTCGTGAATTATTCAGATCATTTCGTTCCAATATATTCCTCAGAGAATTTAAAACACAGGAATGAGAAAAATAATCTGTACGATGGGCTAAGCTGAGTGTATAAATGTATAAAATATTATATCATAATAAATCATCATTATTATGAGTGTATTTACATATGGTTGATTTTCCATTATTTTGTTGAGTTTTTTGTGAACCACAAAACATAACACAACTGGTAAGTGGAATCATTTCTAAAGGTAAATAAAAGTAAGGATTCTTATAAATAATAAAGTTGCATATAATACAACTGCAGCAGGCCAGCACAGCACATTTTTGTAAGTAAATATAAGTATTAAAAGATATTATAATATTATATTGTTAGTCAGAATGTATATCGCACACCCAGAAGAAGAACGACACAACTCAAAATTTGAACAATTTGAGTTGAGTACATATTCTAAAAGTTCGTATTTAACTGATTGAATTACTAAAACGACTGAATTCAAATTCGTATTAGTATTTATTTGAGATGTAGTTACGACGTTTTACACTTTTATAATGTAACATATTATGTAATACATTATTTTTAGTGAAAACCGACTTAACTCAGATAAGCCGTTTTATCTATTGCACTTTGAAACCAATTATGTATAGTTGGGTCGTTCTACGATATCGAATAATATTGTAGATTATTACACTAAGCTTGGTACACCTACAAGAATACTATTATTAGATTTAAAGTTGAAAATTGTTGAAGTAGGTAGGTATGGAGAATACTATATTATTCTCAGTGATCGTCATTCTGTTAAACAATCCGATCGTTATTACGCGTGTTATACGTATCTGGCTGTTTGTATTATAAAAGTGTTTTTTTTTTTAAATATAATGGAAAGTGCAAGTTCTGATGATTTTTTTGAAAATAATGGCAGTGAATGGACCCCGTTAAATGAGATTGAATATGATCCAATATTAGCTTTTGATAGCGATGAAGAAAATATACCACCAATTGAAAAAAAATAAGAATCGGGTGTTATTATTGTTCCGGCCACTTCTTCATCTTCAGATTTGGAAGAAGTTAACACACTGACTAGAAAACGTAGGTAAGCGTTTGACCAAAAAATGGAAGAAAAATGTTATGTGTAAAAATAAAAATTCAGGATTACAGTACGAAAATTCGAAAAAGCAATTTATTGATGCTAAATCTATGCGAGGGCCATGTAGTACGAATTGCAGGATTAAATGTAAAGTAAAATAACTGAAGAGCAAAGAAAATGTATTTTTGAAGATTTTTGGAATCTGGCAGATTTATCAAAACAGCGTGACTTTGTAAGTAGGCATATCGACGAAATTAATCCAAAACATCGATATGCTATAGCAGGTAGTTCAAGATCATTGAACTACGGTTTTTTTTTTATATTAATTTCACACAAGTGAAAGTATGTAAAACTTTTTTTTTTTGAATATATTAAGTATTTCAGATAGAATGATACGAACTGTTAAGGAAAAAATGAAAAATGGTTTTCTAGACGAAGATTTTAGAGGAAAACATAAGAAACAAAAATCACTTGATTCAAATATTAAAGAGTCGATACAAAAACACATTGAACAAATAAAAAGTAAAATAGACATAACTTATTTTAATATTAGACCCAAAACATTTTTTAAATTTGTGGCATACATGTTTGGTTGATTATACAAATTTGAATCTATTAGTGTAAATACCAAGTATGTAGAATAAGAACTTTAATTTTTATGTTGATTTTAATTTTTAGCCATTATTATTACTTGTACTGTATGATTATTATATTTGAGTTGTGTCGTTCTTCTTCTGGGTTTGCGATATAATCTCGTTGTTTTTACTTGTTATAGATATTGGTTTTAAAAAGGGTAATACTCTTATCTTATAATATCTTATTATTATACTCAGTATATTAATTTATATAAAAACTTTAAAAAAATACGCCCCAAGTGGTAATAAAATATTTTTTCTATGTTTTTATATAAATTATATAATAAACCTAATATTTTATAATATAATATCTATATTTCCCGGGTAGTATAACTCTAATATTCGATTTAAATTCATCTGTCCTACTACATAATATTTTATACTCTGTACGGACTGTATGATATTTAATTTCCTCGTTGCGTTATTATTCAACACAAACTATAAATAAATAATATTAGTTCAAACTAAAAAACGAAAGTATACCTGCAATACAATAAAGTGATGATTTTCACGAGCCGCATAGATTAATTTTCCACAAGCGTGTTAATAATAACCAATTACATAATTATATCAAGTAAAAACCAATTAAATAGGTAATGACTAACAAAGTAACAAAATCATTTATTTGTGTAAATCATAAATGCATTTGCAGTGGGTATAACAATCTCAATATATTCTAGGTATACAATTTTTTTTGAACCAGAGTTCGAAGTTCAAACACTATCTAACTCGGACGACTCGATCAAACTTCGTGACGGGACGTGCTCTATGCCGGCTTGACAAAACCGCACATGGATATTCGGAATTGAACGCGAATGCCGTCTTGGTGGATCCGCGAAATCGCGGCTTGACTGCTGCGGCGTCGAGACGAACGGCCGAATGTGCTGCGGTGACGAGACGGACGGTGAATATAGTTGGATGGCGAAATTACGGACAGCGAAGATACTGATGGCGAAGATACGGATGGCGAAGTTACGGATTGTGACGAAGCAGCAGACGGCAATCCGACATCTGCACCCGCAGAAGCCGTCTGTACCGCTATGTTCGGCATTGGACTACCGTGTCTTAACGCCGGGCCGAAGAAATGACCGCGACTTGCCGACGTGGTTTTGGCACAATTTTGAGTCGATTCGTCGGATGGAGACCGAATCTTAGCATCAGACGACTTAACATCCTGAGTTTCTGCGATATTCGACATCATGACCGTAGACTAATATAATATTAATAACTTATCAGAAAAGTATTGAAAACTTTTAAAATAATATTAAAAGATACAGAAATAATGAACTGTGACACAGAAACTAAAATAAACATTCCAAACAGTATAGGTATAGTTGCCCTGAAACGATATTTTTAAAACATTCGTCTCGGGAATAAAATATAAATTATATTAGTTTATTAATTATCATTAAAATATGTTAAGTTCAAATTTAAAAGAGGTGTGCAAATTGGTGTCGCTTTACTGTATAGTAGGTTACAAGTGGTGTTAAATTTAAATTCAATGATATTATAATATTGTATAAGAAAAACGATTCTGAGTGAAAACGGTCAGTGTCAGTCTTTGATATTACTAAGTATAGGTATTTGATGATATTTTTGTGAATAAAATAATTTATGTATAATAAATGGACCTTGTTTTAACTTTTCAATCCTTAGATATAAAAATTGAACATTTTATACATTTTTAACTACAAAATAATTATTGAATTTTAAATTGTTAAAAATAATATGTGAATGTACCTAATACATTTGTGTATGTCTAAACTGTTATAATGTGACTAACGTGGACAACAGTATTAAACCTATATACACTTATCTCGTTCGCAATTCATTATTTTTCAAAAATACGTTTATAATAGTTGGTATACAAATTCGAAACATATTTATCTTTTTTAATGTAATATTAATTTCTTGCCAGTAACATATTATGATTGATAAAAAAAAAAAAAAACTAAATAAATAATAAAAACGTAACTTTCCTACAAGATTCCTGGACCGGTAGATATTTAATAATTGGAGCATAATAATATATAAAATATAAAATAGTGCGACGCAAAAGTAATGTGGTAGGATATGAGAGTAACTATAAAATACTGTGGTGACGTGCAACGATTTTCAATTTTAATATTATTCGGGAAATGCGTAGTACCTATATGTACGTTCAAAATAAATACGACGACCGACGATAATTGCATTACGACTATAATTATTTCAAGAGGTACCTTACTCTTTATTTTTTGTACGAATTCATTTTACAATTTTATAGTTTCAAATAAATATATTGCATAAATAATGCTAAAAAGAAATAATAAATTGAATTTTTTTTTTATTAAAATATTGAATCTGTCACTTTAGTGCTCTTATTATATATTTTTTTGTAATTTAATATAACAACTGCTTTATAACATTGTTGGGTAACCATTTTAATATTCGTATTTATACAATTGCAATATTCTAATAAATGTAAAAAAATTATATTTGAAAAATAATTCGTAAGACTAATTTCTATTTTTTAATTTCATGGAATACGAATGTTTGCATTTACAACTTTGAACGTACAACAATTTGTCCTTAATTAGTCTAAGTAGACATTATAATATGATTATACCAACAATAACAAATTATTGTGTTCATAAATTTAATATTTCAATAATATGTAAATTTTGACTTGCAACAAACACTTTAACTGTGTTTCATTTATTTAAACATTCTTTTTTAATCATTGATTATTTAAATATTATTCAGAATAATTGTTTAATTAACAAAAGCCATTTATGTCAGTAGTTATGGCCAGTTATGGGAAATTATTGTAAAATGTGGTCTATTATTTAAATATTCCGATGATCGCGTGTTGTTATCAATTATTATTTACTACACACCAACGTTAAGAACATAAGTTATAGTTACCTATTTTAAGTATCCACAAGTTAAATATTTCAAAGTGGATAAATCAAAAGTATGACTCCTTAAGTTTTGTTATACTTAATAATTAGGTAACAAACTGCGTAAGTGGACAGTGCCGCAGTGGTATTGATTTTTCGTGAGGCTAAGTATAATTTATAATACAAATAAAACACAAAACTGCACTTATAACTGACCGAAGAATTATAATTTGTTGGTAACATATTTTTATAACTGTACAATTAACTTTGTTCGATAAACACGTTTTTATACCTACCTATTTTAGCATAATATTATATAGTGAATGTTATAAATCCGTAAACGTTAAAGGTTAGTTTTACTGTTCTACAAGACAGTGCCATATAATATGTTATTGTGCAGCTCCCGGATAAAACGAAAAGAATGTCATCTAAATAGGCGCTGTGATGAAGATATAACTGTAGAATTACGCATTATCTAGGCAAATACAAAATAATAAGCAGTCTTATCAACAGTTAAAAATTCAAAACATTATTCGCTGCAAAGTCCGCACTGCGGTGCTGCTAACCTCGCGAGGAGTGTTTTGGTGTAAATGTGTGTGATATAGACGCTCGAAAAGAAAAGGAAAATTCTTTCGAGGAATCCAAATTTTATTCACTCTGATATCTTAAATCTACACAGCAGCTGCTGCCACCAGAGCTATGATCCACATTGACAAGTGTTACCTGCGGTATTCTTGAATGCGATCCCAATCAGTTTTGTTAGGCAACGAAGTAAAAAAAAAAAAAATAAATATCGACTTGAATAAATCTAAACGCCCATATTGTCATGTTTTCGTTTTAAGCACGGGCAGGCTGTAGCGGTGAGGACATGGAGATCGCGCGACACGAAATGTTAAAATACAAGCAGCTGAGAGTCGAAAGTCGCAGTTTTGATTAATTTCTTATGGCCTTTTTGTGATCTATAGTTGCACAGTACCTAGGTACGAATATGATACTAATATA
>NC_042494.1:60301482-60307494 GCF_005508785.2 Acyrthosiphon pisum
ATATATAATATATTCATATGACTGTTCTTCTAATTTTATACTTAAACCTTACAGGTAATTGGTGATCAGTTACAAGTGTGGTGACCATTTATTCATGATATAGTAGGTTTTTTTATGATTGAGGCTATCGGGTTGGTTTTTGATGTGAACGGTGGTGTCGTAAATTTTTTCCGAGTCACCATCGGGCTTATGCACTTTCCTCACATATATGCTTTTAACCGTGTACGAGTTGCTAGGTAGTGATATTGAGTGAGAGAGGGTGAATGCGATAGAGATAAAGAGAGGGAGAGAGTCGGAGAGCCGTTAGCTCTCTTTGGGAACCGTACCCACATAGAGTAGAAAAAAATATATACATCAAAGCTCCACCCATGTTATATTTGATTATAATATTATATTTGATTGGATATCACGTCAGAGAGAATTTCCTCATCCGTTCGCAATTATTTGCGCACGATCGCTTAGCGAAATGTGTTATGCTACATCATCATAATAATATATATTACACGAGTGACACAAACAAATGTATATATATATATATAAATAGTAAACATCGCGGGGGCGTTTTGCGACCTTACCACCCCCGCAGAATATATGTTGTGTTTTTTTGAAGAATTATTTATAACACACTGTCGGAACACATAAACGTACAACATCTGCATACATATATATATTTATGACTACTATAAGCGTGGTACACGTCTGGCTAAAATAAATCCCTTATGGGACACTCGCACACAAGCTGCATACCTACACCCACATCCGGACGGAGATCAGAGAGAGGTCGGACTGAAAAAAAATGCGTTAAGAACGCACAGAAGTGTACATAATATAATATTGTAAGTATTGCTGGATGTTTCCGGGTTTCCAAACGTTGAGAATCGCTTCATATGATTATTGTGTGAATAATAACTTAGATATGTCTTGAGAAAATAATGTGCGATCAAAATAACATGCACACAATTCAAATTCTAAACAGGACCGATGTGTAAGTCACGCGTTATAATAATATTTTAGTAAAAAATATAGGTGAATATCACAATACCTACAACAAGTATTACGCTTAACCTATGACAAATTTAGTTGTGATATGATAATATTTTTAAAACTTTTTTTTTTTATCAAAATATTTTTCTACTATAAGACTTAAGCAACCTATACGTCATATTGTATATACTTACCCATTTTCCACTAACTAATTTTGTATATATTTATTGTACTTTTAAGTTAAAGAAAAATGAATTAAAAACGGTAAAACCGTCCATTTTCAGTTTTGTTATTTCTTTGTAATTCAATTATTAAAGATTCTTATAAATATTTCAACATTTACATCAAATACGAGATTTATTATTAATATGATGGTGAGAGATTTTAATTTTTTTTTAATTTTGGGAGATTCATAATTCATAAACACTTTACATACTATTAAGGTCATAATTTATTAATACAATATTACATTTTAAACCTAATTAAAAAAATGTATTTTATCCACCATAAATCTAGATGGGACATGAGGTCATCGTTATTTTATCTACATAAAAGTATAAATAATTTATGATATCTAGATAATTAATTAATGTATACACAATACTATCTGTACTTACCTATATCTTATCTAGTCCAAATTTTCTTAAAGTTATCTATTTTCAACACTGTTTAGGTTAACAAGTAACAACTACGTTCAAAATTAATTTTTGTACATTCAAATTCACACCAAATTAAATTAGAAAAGAAGTCTGTCATTTAAAAAAGATACATTAAAAAAAAAAAAACTGATAAACATACGAAATAATAAAAGTATAAAATTGTCGACATATTTCGTTTTGTAATTAATTCAAATTAGGTATGTGAAAAATAAATGTTTTCAAAAACGATGATAATTTTTGAGTGAAATAATAGTATTCACCTTTAAATGAATCCCCCTTGTGTATTATACAAATATGCGCATATACTTAAGTTGTTATATGGTTTAAAAATTAATTTAGCCAGTTTAAAATATAGAATATAATAATAGTATAACTGTTATACCCCAACCCTCTCCGGGTCACCGAAATAATATAATAATGGCGCACAACATCGGCCGTATCCTCATATGGACACGTTAATTTATTCAGTCACGATACAATATTCGATGTGCATTTAAATGTTAATATTGATATTAAATACCGATAAAACTGTTATACACACACACACACACACACACACACACACACACATTATTAACTATTTGAACATGCACTGCACGACCTATATATTATTATTATCAAATATCAATTAACATCATAATAAAGGGCGCTTCTCGCTGCACCGCGTGTTGGTCGCCGTCACCAAACTATAATATTTCAATATTTGCCTAACTAATTTTCGAAAATTGTCAAACCATATAGAAATAGAATTTATTGCATTATAATATACGCGTACTTTTAATTTCAAAGGGTGGAGAGGTGAATGTTTGTAAAAAACAAAATCTGTGCTAATAAATATACAATGTGTTTTTTCACTTTTTATTTTATATAATATCACGCAAATAGCAAATATAAAATCTAATCCAAATAATTTAGCTTTAATTATTGATTGATAACAAGAAATATCCAGTTCATCGTGTCTTTTTTTCTGGTTAGTTACATTTTTCGAGTCATCATGGACCATGGTCATATGGATGTTGTATTATTATTATTATTATTATATATTTATATAACGTATTAACTTACATCAGATAATACAAAAATGCAACACGATTTTTTTTTTAAAGACTACTGATCGACAAGCTGCGTGAGTAAAGAATGGTTATTTGAATGAAATATTATTATATTTTGTTATGATGGACGAATTTATCGCGAGTGCAATGTTACATTATATGGGTATTTTTTGCGTGATAATTATTGCAACAGTCGCAGTCGAAAACCACACATAATATGTTTTTATGGATCAACTTGAGCTGTGCCAACACTGAAAACCAAAATTTATGCGATGAAGGATATAGGGTACAGGCCTGTCTACAGGGACTCACCTTACAAAGATCTATTTATTATATGCCAACGATGTGTACGGCGTATGCAAAGTGATTCACCGACTTTCCCCGCCCACATGACCACATATTTAGAGCTTTTGATTGTACATTTATTGCAATTCTGATATTTTTTTTTTGCTTTTTTAAGAATGTTTTAGAGTTTAGACAATATTCCGAAGTACTTGAATTTGTATGCCATTTGAGAATAGTCCAAATGTTATTTGTTAATTTTTATAGTAATAACTAATAATTATAATACAACTGCAAAACGTTAAAAATAATATCTATCGTACAATGGTATTAATTATTATTACCTATCATTTATTATACAAGAATAATTTGAATTCAAATAATTAATATTATAATATTATATCTTGATTCGGCTTCTTTGGTTTTATATTTGTACTTTGTTCTTATACGCCATCCCCACCCGTGCTACGAAACCGGAAACATGAACAAAACCGAAATTAAATCGTACTTTATGCAGTTCATTATGCGGACAGTTTAATTTCAGTCTGAAAGGTATACAAGGAAAGTAATATAAATTAAAAATAAGAGAGGTGAGTTTACCTATACAATAAATAAAACAAAAACCTATTATACCGATTATTTTAACCGAATCCCGTCGTAATGGATCCATTATTCTCAAGTGAAAAATACATTATGAATTATCGATATTAAACGGCAAATAGTCAATTATTCTAACGATGAAATATAATAATAATAACAACAATTAGTAACAATATTAGCCTGTTTTTTTGATAACTTTTCAATTGCACAAGAGCATTCTCCAACTCTGAAGAATTTCAATATTTTAAAACTAAAATAACCAAGTCAATCTAAAGTTTGAGTTTAATCCTATTTTTTATTATTAACTCAGTTTAGGTAAAATTTAAAACTTGATATTAGTTTTCACCTTAAGACATTATAATAAATTTCAATATAGAACAAAAGGCGTATTCAGTGGTTATCATTAATTTATTTTCATTATGGAAATATTATGCTTATTCAGTTTGATATTAATCAAGTGAAAATTAACGTCGTTTCAACCAGAAAGCTCACAAAAAAAAATGAAAATAAAAAAATATATAAATAACATTATGATGTTACATGAGACGACTGGAAAAATAAACAAACTTGTTACATTAAAAAGTTATTACATAAACTTTTTGAACTCGTTAATAGCCGCCTTCACATAGGAAAGCACGTAATAAACTGCATGTCTGTGGTGTCAGTCGATCCACGATCTACGAACGACCTTTGAAGACGCAGTAAATCTTCGAAGAAAACATAACTACATATACAGCTGGTTACAGGTACCTATTATTATTTTTTTCGGTCGACTTAAGATATCTATGAACTTCTGTGAATTTTACAGACTACAGAAAACTATTTTTATATTTTTTTTACTATTTCATGATCATGCAGCTACTTCAACATATTTTCTGTCGACGGCCGGTAAATAATACAGATACTTACGAAAACTATTTCGAATATTTCAAACAATTTGAGTCTACTGTAGACATTGGTACGTTATATATTTTTAAATTTTTGTCGTAACGTATAAGGAAATAGGAATAGATTGTATTTTCTAACATTAAGTAGGGGTTCAACCCGGTAATTTTCTGTCTTTCTCTAACACACGTGCGACGCAGGATTTTAGACGTGTGCATTAAAAACGTATCAATTGATCTATAATGAAGCAATACGAATTCTGAAAACAGATTTGAATTTATAGTCAAGTCTACTGGAAATCGACTTTCCCACATTTTTTGATATTAACCCCCTATTTTTTTAAAAACGTTATATTTAAAAAGGTGAGTAAGTGGATGTCGCTCTGATCTACAGTAGGTTACAAGTGGGTCACTGTATAATGGATAGTATTAAATTTGAATTCAATGATATAATATCACTGTATAAGAAAAACAATTCTGAGCGGAGACGGTATATCAGTCTAGGTATTAGACATATTATATACTTATCTATATAGTATTAAAAATAAAATTGACCAATAATAGGTACCTATCTATAAAAAATTCCAAATTAATCATATCACAATATCCATTAGGTACTTATAACGCGTTATACATCAACAACAAACCGTGGTACTATCATAGATATATAATAGTATACTTTAGAAGTTTCAAGTACCCATGAATAATATTATACAATCACAACAAAACAACTAAAATAGTTATTCCAGGTTTTTTAATATGTTATTTCGTCCAAATTTTAGCTTAAAATGCCTATAAAATAAACTGTGATTATGTATTTTTTAGATTTTTTGGTAACAGAATTAACTACTTACGTGGAATCTTGTTTTAAATTTTCAATCCTTAGATATAAAAGTTGAACATTTTATAAATTTTTAACTCCAAAATAGTTATTCAATTTTAAATTTCATAAATTTTGTCAAAATTCGATCATTAAATGCTTATAAAAAAAACTTGTGCCTATGTATTTTTAATATTGTTCAACTGCTATTGTAATAATATACCAGGAGCCTTGCATTACATTTTCACGCTTTTTTATCCAACAAATAAAATTTTATTGATATTTATAGAAAAAAAAACCAAAATAATTGAAAACTGAGAATGTCCGTAAACAGCTCAAAAAGAGTCAAAATATTTTCAAAATTGTATGGTGTATATAAAATGAAAATATTAACAAAGGAATATTCAGTGAAATTTTCAAAAATCTACAGTCATTCGTTTTTTAATTACAATAAAATAAGACAATTGTCACATGAGAAATCGAGCAAATATCAAATGTTGTAAAAATTTAATTTGACTTTTTTGTAGACATTTTTTTTTTTTTGATAAAAATAGGCAATACTATGACGTTCGTGGAGTTGGCCCACCTAAGTACTTCTATTTTTTTAAAATCTATGGCATTATTTTGCAGGTATTTGCAAGTATTTGCAAGTCTATTTTTAGAATTTGCAAGTCCAAACTTTCATCGTAAAACCAAACCAATGTAAAGATGGGCCCAGCTTCACGTAGCCC
>NC_042494.1:60308594-60336558 GCF_005508785.2 Acyrthosiphon pisum
TAAAATCAATACATTCATCGTTCCACTCAGAATCTAAAAAAAATAGTTAAAAAATTGGAAAAATTGAAATCAAAAATCAAAAATGTGGGAAAGTCGATTCCAAGTAGACTTGACGACAAATTCAAATCTGTTTTTATAATTTGTATTGCTTCATTAAATCAATTGGTTAGGTATGTTAGGTGTGTTTGGCAAAAAACATGTCTAAAATCCTATGTCGCGCGTGTGTTAGACAAAAACAGAAAATCACGGTATCGAATCACCTTAAGTCTGATAATATAATATTCTCGTCACGTATAAGGTAATTATAGAATTTACTCGCATTCAAAGTACTAGAAAATTGTATTTTCCTGGCATTGTTTATGGTTCAATGGCGTAAAAATAAATGATAAAACTTTAAAATATAATACATTTATTTAAAATTGAAAGTTGATTTGTACTACATTATTAGTGATGCAACAAAGTTCGACCCCTGTCTCTGTGATGAACGCCCATATAAGGAACTATAATATATATATATATAGTATATATATAACTGCACGGCGATGTGAGCTAAAAGTGCGTTACACGGACAACACTACAACAGCGAAGTCCATTTGCGTAACTCGGGGGCTTTGCCTTCACTTGGGGTTGAAACCGAGTCCTCGTAAAAGAAAAAAACTCTGTTGTATAATAATATTCATATATTATATTATTGTATTTTACATAATAATATGATTAATCAATACCCATATTAATATTTTGAGTGCATATTGTGGTGATATTGTTATACTGTTTGGTTGTTATTATTAAGCATTCACAGAAATAATCGTAGCGATAATATATTAAAATAGTAGGTAGGTACTGGTTATAATTTTTGTACAAGGACTGAGAATAATAATAAAAACGTACAAAAATTAACCATGTCATAAAATAGATTCGTTTATTTAGCAATATGCTGAACATAGCAAGATAATTCTTAATATTATTATGAGATAGATTAATGATGATGCTATTTTACGAAACATAATATAATATTTGCTTCTAAAATATACAGTTGAGCGTAGATAAACAGTTATTGAACATTAATGTGCTATTATTGCAGTGAATACAATATATTATTAGGCTAGCGTTTGATTGCAAATATAGGTACCAATATTTTGCTGTATATTTTTTAATGATAAAGGGAAGTGAGTTAGAACCATTTGACTATGCCGAGTGGTCATTTTGATGTAAGACACTCATCAATTCAAAAACTATTAACGTTTTGGAAAATAATAATTATTTAAATTACCCAATTTTAACTTGGACAAAAAATTTTACTAAATCTTATTTATTAGATCGTTAACTTCTATTAAAAAAAAAAAAATGTTATATGACAACGTGCATTTTTAATACGTTACTGTAAATGAGAATATTTTTTGGAGTACGTACAAAAACCAAATTTTGGACAATTAGTTTTGATTAGTAATAAGTACCTATTTAATGTTTAGGTGAGTGGTGTGGAGTGGTATAGGGGTACCCAGCAGGTATGGATAGGCTGGAAGACCACCAGAAAACCGTAGACCTTTCAGTTAGTTCAGACCTTTTGCTTGGTACTATGGAGCAAGATATGATCACCACCAAAGAACTATTTTCTGTCCCGAGTGTTCAATGGATCACCCCGTATACTATATGTAGGTTAGGTACCTTTTTTTCTTTGTGGTATTGCCACATGGGGATGAACCGGATAATGTGGGTCCACTAGCTCATCAATACTTTAAGCATTTACAACTAAATAGTACCTAAAAACCAATAAACCACTCCTCCACAAATTGATAGATCTAAATACTCCAAATAGGAGTTCTTGTTTAGGAACAGGAAATTAAAAAAATGTTGTCATACTAAAGAGCAAAACACTCTCAAAAAAATAATGGCCCAAGGCTGTGTATAAGAAATATTTTCATAAACTTAAGTGTAACGACGACCACGTTAAACCGATAACTCCCACATATTATTGCTAATTAAATTTCCAAACTCTGGACTTTTGGGTTTGCAATTTGCAACTATAATATACATAATATTATACACTATGAAACTATAAACGAATTATGTCCGCGGACGGTGCACCACATACCTTTGACGAGAATGAGTATGCCCACGGGCATGACAAGGACGGCGACCATGAGATCAGTGACGGCCAGTGACATGAGGAAGTAGTTTGTGACGTTCTGCAGCCGACGCTCCCACGTGATGGCCAGACACACGAGTATGTTTCCGGCGGCCGTGGCCAGCACCAGGAACACGGCCAGCAGGGCCCACCACCAGTAGCCGCCGTCGAACGAGCCCTCGCCACCGCCGCCGACAACCACGACACCACCACCGCCGCCGACGCCACCGGTGACGTTTGGTTGGCTGACGAGGAGCGGCGGCGTCGGCGGCGTGGCCGTCTGCAGCAGCGGTGACGTGGGCCCGGCCGCGGTGTCGTTGCCGATCACCACCGCGACGCCGCCGATGACACCGCCGTGGCCGTTATTTCGGATGTACACCGTGCGAGCGCCCCGCGACCACCACCACCACCGCCACCGATGGCCCGGCAATCACGTCCACCGTCGCATGGTGTCCTGCGCCGCGGCCAGACGATCTTCCGACTACTCGTAAAAAAGACGATGGCCGGTTGGCGCGCGTTCGACGCAGTACATGTGTCTTTCCCTGTTCAAAACAATGGAAACTGTAATATTGTAATTTAAAAAAAAAAAATCCATAAAAAGCAATAGCGCGACACACACGGCATAACTATCTATGATCATAGTTGGTGTATTTTTCATTTTTGAAAAAAAAACCTTATTTTTTGTTTGAACTTTTCTTTTCACTTTCAAAACCATAGACCTTATACTAATAGACGGTACGTGGTAGTAGTTCCGGTGTCCAAGCGTGACGGCGCTGATCAAGGTAGTACACCGTACACCGCACATGCGCATTAGATGCATACAATACTCTGTATATTACTGTATATAATATATATATATCACTGAAGCGTAGACCGCACCACCCACCCGCATCCCGCCTGGATGTTCCGTCTAGTAGTATAAGGTCTATGTTCAAAACCATGTTCTTGAAGAAACAAATTGTTTGACTTTTATACAGCTTGAAAGGTTTTTTAAACAGTATATTTAAAAAGGTTTAGAACCCAAACAATTTGTTTTGTTAAAAACATCGTTTTGAAGTAATAAAACGTATTTAAAATAACTTGTTTTAAACATGTTTAAAACAAGTTCTTTAAAACATTGTGTGACGACAAAAATGTAGATCGATACTTTAAATTAAAATACCTAAATATAATTTATATTTACGAAATATATAAATAGCCATGGTCCGTAGAACGTATCTATATACTACCCTTTATTTTCCGTATTTCTCGTATGTCCCTTATCAGTTTACACGCGTGGTATACTTTTGTTTAAAATTAAAATGAATTTCTAATTTACTAAAACTAAATTAGATTCTAAGTTCGAGAGTTTAAGAAGTTTAAAAAAACTTAGAATTAAAAATAGTTTTGAATTCGAGTTCGTGAAAATTGAAGTTTGACTCATTCTTACTATTACATACGCATATTAATTTAAAGTTTTAATAATAAAATAGATAGTTTACACAATTTACTAGAATTTTATACCCAATATCAAGTGGAAATCGGTGTTAATCAAAAATAAATAATAAAAATCGCGTGGTATATATTTAGAACATACATTTTTTACGAATCGTAGACTCAAAATGTCGCAGTCTTTAATTTCTATTTGTTCACTAATAAACTTTTCCTTTTAAATTGTTTTTCTTGACTTTAATCTCTAAGTTTTTAATAAATTAAACATTGTATTTAATTTTCATTAAAAAAAAATATTTGGGTGTGTGGAAGTCAATTATTCTGAATTAAGTTTTCAGTCAAATAAATCACAACAATTTGTGGTCATTCTGAAGTAGATTATAATATTATTCTGCCCGTATATTTGTTGGAAAATCATAGATAACATAACCTATATTTTGTACTACGGGACTCAATTCGAACATTTGTATGATGATAGTCAATTTGTATCGTGAACCAAATATCTAGTTAACGTGAGTGTGTGATAGACATCAATGTTTTTAATATATGTATTTTGTCCACTGTTCGATTTTTTATACGAATTTTGCCCGGGAGTATGGGGGTCTTCGGTCATTTATACCGAGGGTGGTTAATTTCTGTTTTATGCTTTCACAAGAGCGTTGTGAAACTGTAACTCGATGTGTCATTATGTGATGTTTTTTCTTACATAATGAATATAGTGAAATATGAATATTAACAGAATATAATAGCCATACAGGTATAATTTATATTTTATATGTCAAAAATTGATTTCAAAAATATTATGTTTGTTACGATTTTTTCAATAAAATAAGCAGTAGCATAATATGTATAACTGAGGGGTGACATTCAAAAATTTACTAATACCACTTTTAATACTGTTCAAGAAACACGATTTTCTAATGCGAACTATTATTAAACAATATGAAAACAGTAAAATATGTTAATAGTTAATACTTTAGAAAAACTTAATATATTTTTAATGCAAAAATGTATTTTAAATATATTATTTCTCTACTTACATTGATAATTTATTTAAAATGTTGATTGCGCCATAGTATACAATTTCCATCCAATAATACATTTTGACCTAACTGTGATTAATAATATTCAACCAAATTTTTCTATACCTGATGTATACTTATTCCACATTTTCTCCAGATATTTAATACCTACTATAAATTAAATAAAATCATTTTTAGACTACTTACAAAGTACCAACACTATAAGTTACTGCCATTGCATATAAATATAACGCTACAGCAGGCTGCAGTCAACAACATTGATGATTTGAATTCGTGTCACGGATAATAACATCGATAAACAAGTTTTGGGGCGAATTTGATGATACCGTATTTAGTTAATTAATTAATTAATTTTTTTAACTGTTTGATTGTTGTAATTACATTATGTAAAAATCAATCAACACTACTACAGTAATAACATTAATTTAGAATAAATATAAACTTAAAATTCAAAATAAACTGAATTTGTACTTTTGTAACATAATATGGACATAGTGCGTTTTGAATATAACCAATGTAACAAACTTCCATTTTAAGATAGGCAATAGTACGCAATGACGTACTTAGGATTTATCACAATAATATTCATAGAAAATTATGAAAATAGTACATTTTGAGTTATTTCTATTGTCTGATTTTTAAAATACCATGTACACTGTGGACAAATTGTTGGATAGAACGTTTTAACAAATTTACATCAATGACAGTAGTGCATTTTAACGTGACTGAGTTATTTTAAATCGATATATTAATAGGAAATAGTACACTGAGGCACAATCTGATAGTTTTAAACGATTCTCCGCCATTTTTTCCATGTGTTTTGATGTAAAACTCATTTTTTAATTTTTTGGCAATAGCACACTTTGGAATGTCACCACTCAACTATGAATTGATTAACCAACGGTTTATCTTTGACCTTAATTGTTACGTAGAGTAAAAATAGTTTTAAAAATGTTCAATCGCTGTAAGTATGTACGTCATAATTACGTCATAATTAATATTATGTCATCTATGGATATTATTATATTAAAACAATTTCAATCAAAGGCTTACGTTTTAATTTTTAACATGAATGAAATATCAAAAAAATAAACAATAATAATAATATTTATTTCATGACATTCTAATATAGGTATATAATATTATAATATAACGGGAAGGAAAATATGGTTGTGGAAGTTGTAGGCAGAAATATCGACGGCAACAGATGTGTATTACACGTGGGTCACAACGAGACGCCTTATACATTATGTGCTCATGTGCGTGTTAGTGATATATACAAAAAACCAACCGATGGCCTTACCATATCATTCATAACAATTTTTTTAAATCGATTTTTGAAGTTGTATTGTACAAATCGTGCGCTGAAGTGTTATTATAATATGTACCATAATATTAACAATAGTTGTGACACAAAACGTCAAACCGCCTACAATAATTGTTCCGTTATAATGCGAAAATATTTAAACAAAACAAAAAAAAACGCATAGGTATATCCTATAACTATACACTAAATCGTCATCAGACAATCGACAAAATATACTTTCTTATGGTACCTATTTAGTGACTTTTTGTCGATCCACTATTACAATACCGGCATAAAGTGCGCCTGCACGTGTGTACCGAAATCGTTTTTCCATGGAGACATAATTAGTAGGTATATGTATATACAGGGCTGAAAGTATCGCGAGACTTCGGATATTACGTTCCAATAGGCGAGTTTTGTTTTACTCTTTGATATTATTATTTTATTGTTTTAACAGCGCACGTGCGCTAATAAATCATATTATTATTGGTACCATAGCTGTTATTATTGTGTACACCGGTACCGCGGTTATAGTCGATGACGTTTTGCACACATGGCTGACATGCCATTAAACATATTATTATTATTATAATTAATGTACCTATAGGTATTATGTAATATTACTATGATATGGCAAAAGTATAAAAGACTCAGAGCTTGACTGTTGTTCGGGAAAATTAATAAGATTCAAAAACGATTTTTTTCTAATACACTGAACTCACTAAATATATATTATTATTATAGCTCAACGAAAAAAAAGTACACGCACGTTGTTTTTTTCCTTATATCACGATACGAAACTGTATAGTTCTGATGATATACTATTCAACTCGTCCGAGAGTCTAACACTGCATAATATTATATTATTATACAACGATAAAATGTATGCAAATTTATTTGAAAATTATTTCTTGATTAGAAATTGATCACGCCTAAGTACGATTTAACAAACTCTAAACCTTGAACCAATAGTGGGACGCTCAAACGAGTATAATAATAATATCAAAGTCGTATTACGGTACTTAATCTGAAAGCAATTTATAATAATAACTTCGCGTCCGAAAAACGATTTTGATTCGACGACGATACTTATATTAAATTTGATTCGTATTATAAACTTATAAGCATTTACGAAGTTATCGTCGATCTACACGATTTCAATCATATTCGACCAAATCAACCATTTAATACGGACACCAATGTACATTTTTTTAAACCAAAACACGTATAAAAAAACGAAAGTCTTGTACCACGAGTAACGACTGTTTAGACAATGTCATCCAAAACTAGGGTAAAAAAATAATGTGCCTATTATAATACCTATAATAGGCCGTAGGTCGTTAGCAGGTTACATCCACACACGTGATTTTAGAGAACGGTTTAAAAAAAAATGAATAAATATTTTTATTCCCTGATCCACGTGGAATACAATTATTTATTGACGAGAGTAACTTTCCAATCCAGCTGGGACGTAGTGATCCGAAATGATTTGCGTATTTGCTCAAAATCCCGTGCATCGACTGACTGTAAATAATAAATGCACTGCAGAATGTCTCGCCGAATTTATCTCTGTCAATAACACTTTTTTTCTAATCAATACTTTTTTAAAATTATTATGCTACATGTAGTCATATCCATGAAGGGGGCCAGATTTGAGATGATTTAAGATACAGTTTTGATTTTATTTGACATAAATTAAAATGAAATAATATTTTTTCATTTTTTTTTTCATTCAAACGATATCTTACTTGGAAGTTTGCAATACTATCTCGCGTACACTATTATGCAAGTTATTAGATAATATTTAACTGATAGAAGACTTAGGTGTATATATAAATACAATAAAATTGATACACGGCTAGAGTCTAAAGACTATACCATAAAGTATTCGCAGGAATTCTGAACGGCGATGATACAACATTTTTATTATCTTTGGTCAGAAGTCACTGACCACCAACTATATGATACCGTCATATTAGGGTACGACTAGCTGAACGACCTAGTCAATCAGAAACCAAACTACTATCATAAACAGTAAGTATAGTAGGCAGCCTTTAGATTGGAAAAATAAAGAAAGAATAGCGCTATAAGATAATATGAAAAAAGCGTATGTAGGTATTAGTGACTGAACTCTAACCTCCCCCTCCCCACGCTATGCCACAAACTTTAAACTATTTGTTATATTCATCCTATAGTAATAAATTGATTATATAATGAACATTATAATATTATATGAATGTTGAACATGTGTCTCAGAAATAATTTTCAAGACTAGCAAGTATCATATACGTTATCCTCGTTCAATAAAGTATATAAAAGGGGTACGCTAAAAAAAAACTAAAATTGTAGGGGAGCTCTGTCCTCCTACGTTACCCCACCCTCACAATTCAAGTATTTTCAGTTCTGTGATATTACTATGTTAGCTATGCACGTGTCCGTGAAAATGTCGTCATATATTATGCCATTTAATCACGAGCACGCGTTAAACACGACTTTAGTGCCATCGCAGAATAGCGTGGGGATTTGTATTTTATAGATACTTATTACTTACTTATCGGAGTCACGTGGTATTCGAACACACATTAGAAAAATTATTTAGCTCTCATGTTCTTCGTTTGGTTTAAGAACGCTAATAGAGTAATGGGGGACGTCGGTGTCATCGTGAATATTATAACGACTTTTAACAAATGTTCGGTATTTTTTTTTTAGTTTTCATCGATTGTTTAAAAAAGTTCTAAGAAAATTTTAATTTTGATCCATCAAAGTACAAAAAGATCCAATGGTCGGGGAATTTTTTATGCGATAAGAAGACGTGTTTTCAGACACAAAAATCGTTCTGTTCAGAATCTAAATTTAACCGCAAACCCAACAGTATGTTAGTATAGGTACTTAATAATTCATAATATATTATAATATAACATTATAATACGGTACAGGTACACAATGCACATAATGTATCATTTTAAAACACGTACGTACATTATACGTATATGCGTACAATATTGTTATAATAACGATGGTAATAATACTTCTTATAATGTAATATACAAAATTTGCGAATCGCACGACATTTGACGGCGTAATAAATAATATTACGTTAACATTATATTATTATCTTTTAAACGGTATTTTAACACGCTACAATAATAATGATAACAAGAACAATAATAATAATAATAATAATAATAATAATAATAAATAACGTTATTATTATCATCATAATATACAATATAATATATATATATCGTGTCGTATAGAACTACAACGGCAACGGCGCACAGGTGTTGATAAATCGTTTTTAATTAAACGCGTGTTGTACCTATACGCACGTACATACATTGTAACTCTGCTTGAAATTTGTAAGTAGAAATTAAATTTAAAAAAAGAAAACTTCTATAAATAATTTTGAATCATTACACCGACGTGTGTGTCTTTTAGGGAAAAGCGAAACTGCAAGTACAAAATGTTGCCACGTTATTGTCATGTATAACATATTTTATAAGGCCATAGCTTCATAGTCCTAACAAATACAATGTTCATTATTGGGGCCCATTATCTTCTTGACGAATTTCAACAAATAAATAGCTGGAACCTATATGACGTGTGCTTGCAGTGCTATATAGTTGGAGCAATGGATACATGCCGAAACATAACTCGATCTTAGATTAGGTTTTTATTATCAACCTCTCAATAAACAACGAGTTGACGTTTTACTCCAACCCCGTTTTTAGGTGAATTATATTATTGAACATGATGAGCTGTAAAAGGTACTTTTTTGAATTTAAATAAAAAATCCAAAACATCACTGTTTTAGTCTTATATTCTTCAATTTATATTCGTTTTTATACATCTAACACATTTGTCACTCAAAATCTTTACCGAGACAAAAATTATGCATGAAAAAAAAATCTATTCGAGCTAAACGTATGTACCTAATAAAGTGGTGAGGTAAAGGTTTTTTTCTTAAAAACTTTCAACTGTATTAAAATTATGCAATTACACGCACCATACTCTCATATACATATTGTATCATGACACGCGTCACGGTTACATCAAAATATAATAATATCGTCGTACAAAACGATCTGTACCTATGCGTTTTATTTGGTTTGGTCGGGTTGCTGAAAACTGAAATAACTTTTAATGTTATGCATACTAATATTATGTGTAAAGGTATTTATGATTTCAATACGACATCTTTCTAATATGAACATTGAACATTGAATATTGCTGACTGGTATTTACGGTACCGCTATAGCTTGTAAATATTGTAACAAATAATAATATATACAAATTGTCAATTAAATGTTTGAAAACTTAGGATCGGAAAAATTTATGTGGTATGTGAAGTTATTGATTCAAATATACAAATATAACGTTTTCCATCAGATTATTAAAAATCACAATTCACGCAAAAAAAAAAAAAATCCGGTGAAAACTTAGCAGAAAGAAGACATTGTCGTTATCATTATAAAATGCACATTTCACAAAATCTGTGTAAGTTTGAAATCAAATAATATCTTAAATTGTGAGTCGCTATAATGTTCAAGTATAGCTTATAGGTACTTGATACTTCGATAAAATATTATATTCTTAAATTCTTGGCCGTTGAAAATATGCAGACGTTTAAAATATGACTACACTATCTGTGTATTATTCTATTTCTATGGTAGTATTATAGGTGTCTATAATACTACCATAGAAATAGAATAATGTTATGATTAATTTTTTTTCCTCGTAATAAACTGTATATTATTATTATTTATTTTTTTAATGAATTAACCAAGCTATTCAATTTAGGCATAATATATATTATATTGTAATAGGCATTATACTAATATTATAATATTAACTTAATAGTTATTAGTCTTTACATTGTATACTACTTTAAGTGTCTAACAATAGTAGTAATTTATTTAGCTATATTTTATTAAATAAAATATGACCAACGATATTATTTAAAAAAAAAAATAATTATAGCTATTGTATGTTTGATTGGATATCAGTATTCCTAAAACGTCTGTTAAAGAAAGTAACGTTTCGATACTTTTCAGATGACATTTAACAGACAATTTGTTATTACTTTTCATTAATTATTATTGATTGATTAAATTAGGGCTATCTATCACTGTGCATATCAATAGCTTTCAATATTTTAAAGTGATATTATTTCAATAACGCAGTCTTAGCGGCACTGCAAGGATGGTGTGTATGTTACGCAAAGAAAGCTGAATATCAAAAGAAATATGAATAGAAGGCATTTTTATCATATTCAAAAGAATATGTTCAAAACCGATATGAAATTGATGAAATGTAAAACAGGTCTGATAGAGTTTATACGCGCGAAAAGAATGATGGTGTAAAATGCAAAAAATTATCGAAAGATTTTCACGAAATAATATAATGCAGTGCCCTTGCCTTCGTATAGTAATAATAATATATAGTGTTATCGAGCAGTAAATAAAAGCGTACCATCAATCTAAAATTATTCTAAAATATTATTCTAAAATTATATTTGGAACACATTAGTGCGAGGCAATAATATTATAATCAATTTCATATTGTGTATAACGGTATAGAACGGTAGATAATAAATGTATTCAATAGGTATGCAACCAATATAATAAGAATATAACTAATACAAAAAAAAAAAAATACTAATTATGTTAATTTTTTTTTGATGCGTTTTTAAAATGTCGTATTAGCAATATAAATAATAATTAATAAATAATATGCATAATATAATTATGTTTATTTACCTAGATTGGTACCTTAAAAAAATATATATTTTATGAAATAGGTAATTTCGATATTGTATTTTTTTTTTTTTTGACGGGGGAAATACAAACTATGATTTTTATTTATTGTCGAGAGAGGTACAAACAGATTCAAATTTTTTTATTTTCTTTATTAAATTTTTTTTTTTAAATGTTATATTATAGGTACCTACATGTAAAGCAAGTCAATTATAAATTTTAATAAAAATGAAAAAAAATAAAAAATATTGATTATTACAAAAGTTATTCCATTTGACGCAGGTCTTCTCATTACATCCTATATAATATGTAATATAATACATTAGTTCGTTTAATTATTGTGGCATTTATGAATAGAAAAAAAAACTATTCAATACATCAGCACCTAGATAGGTAAATGAAAATAATTACGATTTATTTTGTTATTTGCAGATTTTTCTGAAATAAACTTTATATAGCTGTGAAAAGCTTATCCAAGTATTATTTACATCCAATTAAAATAATTTATGGGACTTAACCCAGCGAACGGGTTACTTGCTTACTTACTGTGTAGTTCACAACGAAAGGAACTCTGCAAACATCCGCGATCGACACTAAATTATATATACGTTTTGCGGTGTAACCCAGTTTATCTAGATCGATGTTTTAGGCGATGAGGCCAGGCACCTACCCTCGTCAAGTGTTCAGTAATGAGGCAAATTTACTTATACTGACTTTGGCTTGGACATCGATATTGATACTTTAATACCTAATGACAATTATTTATAAGTGTTGTAGTTTAGACGAAATTCTGTGACGTAAGACAATAAATGATGGACATAACGATAAAATAATAATACGAAATCATAATATTAATATTAATATTCGAAATATCTGAATTGCGTCTTATTGTTTCATAGTTGTTAAATAATATTATATTATACACACGGTACTTAAATATTATTTTTTATAAACTTTAAATATTCTATTGCTGGGTTGCATGACAAATGTAGTAGGTAATTTAATGGTTCAATAAAATTTAAAGAACCAATTACGGGCCACTAAATCATGTTTAAGGGACCATTAGCTCACTATTGATTCGTTAAATGTTTAGTGATTGTTCATGCAACCCGAGATTTATTATACAATATTGTTATTTTAAAAACTTGTGGAAAATATTTATTTTTACTACATTTAGTATTTTGAAAAGACTCAAACAAATTATAGTCAAAATTATAATTTACAATATTATATTATTATAAAGTATCTGGTTATATTTTGACATTGGACGTTGTCTTAATATTATCATAGAATGGATTATCGAGTAATCCCCACTAAGAATTTTGGTACCTATATACACTGCGACAGCTCAATGTTTTTACTTGGCATAATCACATTACTAACTTGGTAACTAATAAATATATTTTATCAAACTTTTGTTAACCCTTAACTAGAACCTTACTACGTCTCAAATTAAATTTGATAGTTAAAAACACGTTTCCAGACAAACCGTTGAGTACGAAAAAAAATAGTCTATAATATTTCATCTAGGTAGACTGTAATTGCTTATTATTATTATTATTTCACGTCGTTTATATGAATGGGTAACATGATATTGGAAAAATAAATCTTCGTCGTCGATGTTCACACTTAAAATAAATGGTGAAACAGATGGTGGTGTATTCTTTTTGTGGAGCTCAAGCTAAATGAGAGAATAACACATAAAATCAAACGCCAAGGAAACCGGAGAAGAGCATTGAAAGAATAAGGAAAGAGATATCGTGAGTATCTTTGTGTTCGACGTTTGGTTTTGATGGTCCGAAAAGGTACGTGCGCAGTTTGAAAAATAAAAACTTAACCAAATTATAGTACTTCATTGAACACTGTGCTTCTACCGGTGTTATTGATTATTAAAAAAACTTATAATTTTTTAATAACAAAAAATATAAAAACAAATTGCCAACTGAAATATTTTTATATCACAGTTCAGTACTTTTTGTGATAATTTAGTTTAAAAAAAAAAAAATAAATAAATAAATAAACAAATAATATAAAGATAATTATTTTTTTCGTTGTAGTGAACTGTATTATATTATTATTACATTGCATCCAGCTTTCCATTGACCATTGTCATTTATTCGGCGGTATACTTGAGTGACTGTGTTTATCTAAAAAGCTACACAGTGCACAATAATATTATTATAATATTACAGTGCTGGTTTGTTATCTATCCATACAACCGACATATTGCGTATTATAGTATTATACTCATCAAAAATAGTCCGATATATCACAGTAAAAAGTACTATTTTAAACACAATACAGTATATAGTACGGGTATTTATATTATAATAATTATACAATATGAGTTGGTTAAAGCGCAATATCTAACACAATTAAATTAATTTATATTCTATGGTTATAGTTATGCGTTTGGTGTTAGGTCTATCGGTCTGATTACATAAATACCTATAGTACCTGTAGTATTAGGAGGAGCGACTGAGGGGACTGCGGCTATCGAAGCGAGAAATAAAATACCTCTAAAACAATATTATAATTATTATTTTAGCTCTATTGAGAATCAAAGTGTTGGTAAAAATGTAAGTTTTTCACTAAGTTCGTAAGAATAAGACATTTTTTTAAAATCTAAAATTACCAGCAAATAGCAATTATATACCCTATAACTTTGACTAGAATATGTTTTATAAACATAATTATAGTTGTATTAATATAATGTATATAGTTTGAGCTTTGAAATTCAAGCATCTATTATATTGGATGATGGGCTGAATCCTGAACAGATTAGTAACTCTTAATATTTACAATGAAATACCTATTGACATCAACGAAGTACATAACCAAAAGATTTTCAAAACAAAATCATATTCCGAAAAGATTATTTATCAAACCAGACTACCAGAGTATATTGATATAGGTACCTCAAAATATGATAGTTTTTTAGAAATATCATCGGTGACTGGTATTACCCACTGCCGATATTCCATCCATTCTCCTACGTTTTCCCCAAGAACCTTTAAGATTGAAATCGTTTAATTAGGTTTTGATAAGTGCTATATACACGATATTAATTTAATTAGGTATATCGATGGACGATAACAAACCTGTAGTAACATATATTATCATATTATTGTGTAAACGCAAAACGAGTAGACTGACATTTATCGTTGAAAAATATAGTCATGAAAAACCATTTCTGTGATTCAGAGAGGTGAAAACGGTAGGTAATATAGGTACGTTCTCGTTAAATTATTATTATATTCTACACATAAGGTTGTCGGTGGTTTAGATATTCAAGACAAAATGTACCTACTGTATCGTAGTTTCAAACAGTTGTAAATATTTGTAGCTGTGGTAGTAATTAGTAATAAACGATCGAGTGATCGAGTGTTTCCGGAAGAGAATAACCATAATATACCAATAACCATATAGGTAGTAATTATTGATCAAACACGGGAAACTGTTTATCTATATAATACCGTTTAATATATATAATACGATACGTCATTTCCACCCTTCGGTCCCGATAAACACTATGGATGTCAACATAATTATTGAAGGCACACAATACTATTATAATAATATGGTTCATTCCGAGTCGCAACTATAATGATAATAATATTAAAATCGTTTAAATATTGTTTTATTTTCATGTTTCAGATCTAATGACTTAACGCACAGCGGTTTTCTTGATATCATTTGTTAATTCGTGATAAAAAAAAAATTGAGAATGTTTGACAAGCCCGGACTTAGTACTTTCGAAAATACAAACTCCATATTATCGTATACAATATTATTATTTATTATTTCGATTAAGAGGACGTCAATACCGCATGTGTTACTACATAGACAAAACGCGTTTACGCAATCTGAGTGAGAGTCGTTCAATTTTGGTGTTAGAATAAAAACACCTATTACGAAATTAAGACACGTCAATATTTCGGAAGTCAAGACGATGAGTTTCTTTTTTTAAAAAATGTTGAAATATTTGCTATTTCTAAGCGATATAATGAACGTTAATATCGAATGTAATGGAAAAAATGCAACGGCTTGCCCTCAGAAATATTATCATAATTCAATTTCATAATAGGTATTTTTATTCTAGAACCAAAATTGAGCGATTTATACTCAGACTGCGTAAACACGATTTGTCTATATCGTAGGTGTGTATGACGGAGAAAACACATGCGGGTGTAACGTTCTCTCAATCAACGTATTAATTTAGTATTTTATTATCTTCTAATGAAAAAAATGGAGGTAATAAACTGTGTATTATCAGTCTATCTAGTTTTTGAGATGGTGTTTACTGTTTAGTTCGAGGTCGAAGGTTCATTTAGAAGAAAATAATAATAATAATTATTATTTTTATTATTGATTAAACCCGCGGTGACACTGGTCATTGGGTATAAATTATTTTACTTTGGATTTAAAAGTTTTAAAAATACACCACATATTAATATATATATATTTATATATATAATATATTTAATTTTTAATATAGCAATTATATGAGGATTGGTCGACAAATAAGTTGCAAATCGTCACCTTCCTATCAAAGTCTTAATTTTCCCTTTGCGATTTTAATGTTTTTGGATCAATGAAAAACAAGTTAGTGCAGTGTTTGTCAAGTTCTTTATAGGAAGGAATTCGTTCCGTTCCTCGTTCTTTTTTTAAAAAAAGGAATTCGTTCAGTATCTTGTTCCTTAAAAAAAAAAAGAATTCGTTCCTTTGTCGTTCCATTGGAAAATGAACGAGTTCCTTTTTAGTTCCAAATAAAATAAAAATTCTTATTTAATCATTTATGTTTTCTTTTTCATATTATGCATCTTTCTTTAATTTTTATTTATAATATATAACTACAAGTAGGTACATATTTTATATGTTTATGTAATAAATGATTATATATTTTGAGATTTTCTTCAAAATTAAATTTTTGGCTAACGAATGTCGATTGTCTTAACGTTGATACTCGATAACGACGGCCCTAAGCAATAATTTCTGCTTGTATTTCAAAAGCTTGTTACTTTGTCTTTTGTTTAACGGCTTAAGTACTGTAGATTTATTTAAAAGTCAAATTAGACTAATATTATTTGTCTACGGTTTCTCTGTAGTCAATTAACAATTTTAACAGTTCATTTTTTCTGAAAATGCTGTAGATTCAATTGAACACCTACGTGACGAAGTCACGAAATGTCTAGAATACACATACACTTAATTAATATTTTTGAGTTGAAAGTATATTTTATTTTTAGTCCGTAGGAAAACTTACGAAAATGTTTGAAAGGCGTGTACACAAACTTAAGAAAACAGAAAACATTCAAGGATGAACATTGAAGTATCCTTTTATTTGAATTCATTTTTGCTTTGTAGGCGCTACTCTAGATCTTATGTAAACATGATGGGTTTACGTTATACTTTTGGGAGACGGTGGTTTATTCAGATTGAAACTTCCAACAATTCTTTGGGTACTTACCACACTTACAACCTTTAAATATATCAAATTATTTTATTGCATATGAAATATATTACACAACATTTCCTTTTCATATTTAAATAACATAGTTGGTTTGTATAACATTTTTGGGATACATGGTACATACGACGTTACTTTTTAAGCACAATTATTCATTATCTTATCCGTATAAGTCTTATCTAGATTCCTAATATTTAAGTATTTGGTGGTAATCATAGGCATAATCCCGAGGGAAGGGGCAATACCACCTCATATATTCAACCGAGTGGACAATAGCGTAATTTTACCTCATATATTTTTAGTTATACCACAGTTTGCCTCTCCCCCCTCTCCCAAGAATTTACACCAGACTACGCCTATGGTGGTAATTATAATTATCATTGTAACAATAAAAAAATCCATTTAACTATTTAAATTGTATAATATAATATTTTCTATGGTCAATTTACCGTGATAATATTTGTCGAACAAACATTACAATAACGAAAATAAATAATTATACAATAGGTACTACGGGTTTCCGATGGGAATTAAAATGTTAAATAAATCACTAAACAACTTGTTAATAAAAGGGGGACAGATCAAATTTGTTGTTTGCGTTAAAATATAATTTAAACCTATAAGTTATATTATTATTATTATTATTATATGGATACTGTTTATTATCCGCCACGCACAATATAAGCCGATTCAGCTGATAATTCATCATAATAAATAATAATACACGGATATGACATATAATTATCATTTATATTGTGTTGTTATCGATAACTCGACGAGTCAAGATTCTTGGCATCTATTATAATATAATAATATTATATTATTGTACTCTAATTTGTATTTGTATTATTTCAGCTGGATATGGGAAATACTGAACGTATATAATAATAAATAATCCGAGCAACTTGGTGAATCGTAGATTGTCTCCATCTAATCGAAATGTTTAAAGTAATTATTTCACTACACGTCTAGTTTTACCGGGGATGAAATAAGAATTACTGTTCTTTTTACCTCATTTACCATCCGTCTACAGCATAATAGACTATTGTTGGTACAAAATTACATTTATATAACTGTCGCTCTACGCTTAATATAATATGCTTTGGAACGCGTGTTACATTTAATACCATTATTAATTGAAAACATTTTTAAAAAAGTACATTATTGTTTTTTTTTTTTTTTTTTTTTTTTTATAAGCACACAATTTATACACGAAGCATTAAAATGTTATGGTCATTCACTAATTCATGAATTCGTTAATAATTTTGTTACCTACAGAATTTTTTACTTGAATATACCTAACACCTACACCTACTCATAACAATACATTTGCATACTGGATATCACAATTCAAAATTGATTACAATAGTCAATTTTCATATTATGACAATATAAAGAACAAATAATGATGAAAACTTAATAGTAGGTGGCCAATTTGATAACGTAACAAAACGACACATATACCCACATAAATATTGACTCATTTCATAATATACGTTATGATACCAAAATCATAACTTTTTATTTTAGTGAGTGGCGTGTATACTTTATAATATGCCAACAAATCATTAAATAAATAACTTGAGCGCGATGTATCATTCTTCAAATCACAATAGTGACATGAATAGTAGTTTATCGATCATAAACATAAACGTTAATAATTAATGAATGCTTTGTACCATTTTAAGAAATTATACTTTTTTTTGTATTTCTATATATTCGTTTGTTTTTTTTTTCATTCATACTTAAGGCTTACATAATATTGTACTTTTCAAATATGATTATCGGTTATAAAGTTGAAATACCTATACGTTTCCAAATGGGTACCTACGTCATGTGCATTATCATATTATTATGAATCAAAATGCTTTTCGCTAAAACAATTTATCTTAACTGATTTGAAAATTGTTTACACATATTGTTATAGCATTTTAATACATGTTTGTGTATAAAACAGAATGATAATTATTTTGATTGTCATTTATGCTGAACAAATTAGTCAAAAACGAAATAAATATCAGTTAATTTCTTACGTTGATAATTAATAATATAATAGCTCATGAATGTGTATATTTCAGTAGGTAATGGTGCATGTCATTCATGACACTATAATATATTATTATGTAGGTTTTTACGTGCGTAACAGTTAAGCGACTGTGATATTAAATTAGGCGTTTGTTCGAACATAATATTGTGTTCTTTAATCCGACGTTTCCGCATTAAATCTTCAGCCGAAATAGTATATCCACGACACATAAATGCAATTAAACTATTAAAGGATTACCTTTAGCACAACATTACAGTATTTTCGTACCGAGTATTTAGCGAAAGGATTTGTGTGTTTCGACCATCCGTCCACGCGTCCCGGGCCGGCGAGGTTTCGCTTTTTCGGAAAGTCTGTAAGTTCCGCGCGCATCATTATTCATTACAATTTATATATAGGTCCGATATAATATCGTTGCGGTGTACAATACTATGATACGTGGTGACCCAAATTTAAAACGCATTTGATCGAGTTTTCGTAAAATTTCAACTTTATGTGTACGCTCGCACCTAATGTTATATAGCTCATCTTTTCGGAAACGCGAAACGTGGTCGGGTTCGGTTTCACTCGGCGTGTGTCTTCCCTGGGTTGTTTTGCTCGGTGCCAAATTTCAAGTACTCGGGTCCATTAACGTCACACATACACACCCACACCCACGCACGTGCTGGCCGACCGTTTTAGAGCCGTTTCAATCGATCGATATAAAATATGAAGGCACTTACAATTTAGAGTATGTATATTGTATACCATCTGATTAAAGTCAAGTGTGTGTGTGTGTGTGTGGGTGGGTTGAGCGCGAGTTATTCATTTTCATATTATAATATGTGTATAGCTGCAAAACCGCGATCGAACGTGTACCTATATACGCCTTCGACTGAATCGTGTCTCCGCTCACATCATCATGTCTAAGCTTTATAGACTCTAAGGAGATCTAAGTTTTTTGGAATTCCGAACACGGTTTATGGTTTTCTGTCATCTTTATGGTGTATTTAAAAAAATATAATAACACAATCGTTCGTGCGGCGTCCGTTGTTATTATATTAAATCCGACCGACTACGTCTACCGAAGCGTTATTGTTAAGTTATGATTGAAAACTTTATCGTGTTTGTCCTCCAGTGATGGTATGGGAATGATTTTCACTAAGCTATCAATTTATTATTTCTTTGATGTCCAATTACCAACGATTTGCTAATATTTCTTAAGAGTTTTCGTAGAGTGGATTTGTAAATACCGTTTGTGGTATTAAAAACATTTATATTTTGTATTAACAGCTTAATTATGATTTTTCGCAAAACAGCTGGCGTATTATAATAATTATTTAGTTCTGTTTTCACTGAGAGTTGAGCCTCAGATAATGATAATTATATTGGCGCTGGAGTCTTCTGTACAAGATTAATAATCTTCCACTAAAACGTTTTCAAGTCAATTACTACAAGAACTTGACGTGACCTCATTTATTTATTCTTTGTTGTTCGTGTTTAAAAAATAAAATAAAATAAATTACCATGGCCGAGTAATCGTTATGTACCTACCTACTAACAACAAAATATAAGTTGTTTGTAACCACTGCTATTTATCATTTTTCCTTACCTACAGAATGATGTACACAATATAGGTATATTGTGCGCAAAAAAAAAATAATGGTTTGTTATGGGTCATCGAATCAGTAGTTGCGCTTTTTGATGAATACTGATCGGTTGTCATTGAATTCAAAGAGTTCCAATTCTGTATTATATTATATTATATTGTACGTGTCTTAACATATACCTTGCCTATTAGAATATATTATATTATGGCAAATCAATAAATGTTTCGATTATACTTTTGTATTCCGTGTAAATAAATAATCGGTCACGACCAAATTACATTGTTCATAATAAATATACCTTATAGGACGTTCCGAGTTTTGAATCGATTTTCGGTTTCTCAGTATGCAATTAACTGGAATAAGTGAAGTCGTTGGGTGACGTATTCGTTCTTCCGGCAACGCCAGAGCAATGCAACGACAGTAACAAAATCCCTCCAAACCCAGTCCAAAGCGCGTTAATGTTAGCAAAGATATGGATGTAATTGTCGACGACGTATTGAGGATGGGGGGGGGGGGGTAGAGGTAATTCAAAAATAAAAATATAGGTACAGTTGTCGTTTACCATTTAAAATAATTACCATCAGTGTTTCATTTTTAAATGATTGATGGGACTATATGAAAACTGGGTCGTTTTTACTGCCCTAAAAATGTTTTGTTTCCAAAAGAAAAAAAAGGAATCGCATATATCTGTTTAATCGATAGCTTTCCTGTTTCAAGCAGATCCTAAAGTTTTTTGTTTATTATATTTATTAAAATTAATTTTATTTCATTTTAAGCCACGAGTGATAAAGCCGATTTTTCAAACTGTGTAATATACAATTAATAGAAGATACATTAATATACTTTATTATACCATATAATGCCTAGAAATGGTTTTAAACCACAATAATTAATACTTTTTACTTTTATTTAAATACTTTTAAAATAAATGCATGTAGTTGAATTTTGATTTTATTAATTGTCTAAGTTTAAGTTATTTGAAGTTTCACTATATTGATAGAAATCATTTTACATTGATAAATGTTGCAAAGTTTATGTTTGAGATACGAAGGGAATAATAATTTACGGAATCGGTAGCTGATAGGTACTTTTATGTAAATTGTAATGAATATTAAATTATAATCAATTAATCAACAAATAAAAATGTACTATACGATTTTAGTTTCGTGTTAAGTCCAAAAATATTATTCAAGCCGATTTAATTATTAGATGGATTTATTTTTCTAAGATTATACTATATAATTAGTAATAATATTGCCATATTAGGTATCGTGTATTCAAGTCATAATAATTCATACGTTACACGTTCAAAATATAATATTATATGTTATTTTATATTATTTTGTAGACCCACAACATGATTTTAATTTACATTTTCATAAAATATGAATGACATTGTCATATTCAATAGCAAAAAAATATAAACGTCGGTTACGGTTAAGAATCTATATCACTGAATAATAAAAATAATACTTTTATAACTAATTATTTAACTTATAATAAGTTAGAAGTCAGTTTATTATTCATCGTTGAAATATTTAAATAGTAAAGCCATATCTTTTGAAGAGAATAAAATTGTGAAAAATACAATCACTGCCTACTATGGACCTTTGTAGAAGTTTATATGCGTTCCTCTACAAAATTGCGTAGAAAAAGTATTTTAAAACCTTTGAGACCGATGTACAAATATTGATCGAACCTTTTTTTCCTTTTTTGTTTTGAAAAATTGATCTATTAAAAGTGCACAAAAGCAACTACTTTGACCGTAATTTTCTCGTCAACGATGGACATTTTTCTTTTCGTTTGCCGAACAATCACTAAGAATTATATCCATTATTCGGGTTCGTCTTCATCATCTACCTACTCTATTTATATCAAGGTTAACTTTTTCTTTGTATGAAATATTATGTCCACGCATTTTAATTTAATACAAAACTTTCATTCAATATTTTTGCTACATATCCTCACTGTAGAATACAACGTAAATGATATATTTTGTTTTATTTAAGTGAATTTCACAAATACATTTTCATTGGCATAGGTGCATCATAAGTCATGTAAAAGTATATATAGATTATTAAGATATTTTTAAGAATTTAATCGGATTGAAAATTGAATATAGACATTAGTTAAATATTTAAGATAATATAGCAGGTACCTATAGTTATTTAGTGGGTAATATTAAAAGTTCAATTAATATACATAATATTATATTAATTATGATTTTGTATTCTATAAACATACAATTTCTCATTTCATTATTACTATAGAATATACTTTTTTTTCGTGTAGAATCGCAACTGGGGTAGAAACCACGATAGTATTACTTCTAACAAAGTGTACTATAGGTACCTAATGAGAGGATATAAACGCACTATTTATTTTCTCTCTGACCAACGTGTAACATTTCAAATTTGTTTTCACCAGAACCAACCTTATTGTTTTGTTAGATTTAGTATTAGAGCGACCCATTATCAAACTTAAAATCTATTATTGTTCTATTATTACAATCTAAAAACGAGATATGAGCTTTTTTTAATTTGAAAATATTACATTAGTCATAGTCTGTACAGCTGTTATACGAGGGAGAGAGAAAACAAAATACAGGGGGCTGATATCCACTAAAAATTTTCATTTTTTGATATCTATATAGTATTGTAATATAGGTAATAGAATTAATATTAGGTATTAAGGTGTATACAACTACTAATAAAATATCTAAATAACTTATTATTTTTTTAAGTACGTACATTTGAATCCTGACGTATGAATTATTTAAATATTTGTTTATCATATTATTATCATCATTTTTTACTTAAGTACCCAAAATTTAAAAAATAATTAAATATATTATCTGAAATCTCAAATGTAAGCGCTACATTTTAATATTTTTTTGTTATCATTATATCAAAATGTATTCAATTTAAACATAATGTTTTTTATTAAGCAATATTAACATAACCTACATTAGCCTAACCTACCAGTTGAGGTATTAATGATAATGGCATTAACTAAATATTTATGATTGTCATCGTCAGAATTAAGTATTAACAAATATATTAGTATTATAAGTAAATATTAGTAATAATAAGATAATAATTGTAGTACACGTATTCTAAGAGAAATTGAGAGTTAGTACGATTAATCATTGGACAAAATACTAATTTTGATTTTATAAGTTCCTAAAAATATATATATATATATTAGAATACTATTACGATGACATTGATAGTTACTATATTATGATGCCACTGCTTCTCAGTATCGAATATAGTAGTATTGTATAATATAATACATATTTTTATATTAATACATAAATTACATATATTATATTATTATATTATTAACACATTTATTACATAAATATTAAAGGAGATCAGGGTCACGTGTGTTCTATACGAACAAACTGTGCCATTTTCCTCAAATTAAATTGTCATTACCTTATTACACTTTCCCCGAGACTTTTCCAACGAAGACACTTATGTTATACCGGTAAACGGACGGCCGCCAAACGATTTTACTCATACAAATATTGATAATATTCTTTTTGGAAAAACGCCTATGGAGCACTGAAGCGTGATTCGTTATGTATATAGTTCCGGTTCTAAGTACACAAAAAAAAATAAATAAATAAAACCCCCACGAGAACAGCTAAACGTGCCGAAAACATATCTGGATAAAATACAATAATAGCGACTTTTTGTAAAAACACTTCGCAACAGGTGTGCACGAGTAATGATGCGGAGAGTGCGGAAAACGAGAAAAAATGCGTAAAAAAAAAATCACAGTGTAATACAACTCGCATAATATTATTATATAATGTTTAATATACATGTCATAACATAGTGTACTCACACACATACTTGTCCAGCATTTTATACGCCTGTATCTATACAGTAACGTTTCAAGTCGAACTTGATAGTATTATTATTTTCTCTCTCACGCTGAGCACGCGTTTTACGTTTTTCTCGTACTTTTACTTTTATATAATCTATATGATAGGTATGCACACCGTACACAATATACTAAAAATTTGTACTATTATATAAAATCAGTTCATCTGACCTAACGTTGAATAGAAAATTACGTTGGATGGACATCCGGATCGGGCCGTGTACAGACGATGATGTCAGTTTATCGGGAAAACGATATGATTTCATATAATTTTATAATATTAATGAAAAATATGGGTGTAGGTAAATACATCGAAAGTATGGTTACACTTGCGCCATTAAACTGAATAAATTCTGTGTTGTATTTCATCTACGATGATATTATATTGTTTTGTACAACAAAGAACCATAATAATCATTCCGAATTCGGTGACGGTGACTCAAAATTCAACCACGGCCAACGGAAATCATTTTGACTGTCATTTCGTGATGTCCAAATCATCGATAAACAGCAGTCTAAGTTTCCTAGAGATTGACTGCAGTAGAGTAATATTATGATATGCGTTTCTCACTAATTATAGAACTTATTATTCGTTCCTGATTTGCATCATGCGATGTAATGAGACCGAAACATACCTTATATGATTCCATGACTACGGTTGACGGTAGATAACGCGTATCAGACAGTTGGACACGTCTAATAAGACCATATTTGGCGGCCCTTCTGTACACATTTTATATAATTTATAAGGAATAAAATATTTTTCGGTCCCTTGTCGATTGTTTGACTCGCTTTGTTTTTGATTAAATAGTCAACTTGAAAACGCTCGTGTTTAATAACGCATATAATATATAAGCTATCATTGAAGTTATGATTTGTTTTATAACTATTAATTTCCATATAATAGTATAGTACTATAAACTATTATAGTAGGCTTGATATAATGAATAATTATTATTTTTAATAGTATTATATTATATTATGAACTTTTCCATTTCGCTACCAAAATGACTTACTGTGCAAAACATGAATTGTAGTTATTTTAATAATAAAAAATACTATCAATAAATTACGAAATCGTATGTAAAAATTATATCTCATTTATTGTCATATAAATGTTGCATAAATAATATTGTGCATATTTTCAAATAAAACCAAAATTACATTAAAATAGCCGTCAAGTAGGCCTAGTGTACCTCACTATTGACAATTAAATATGAGAATTCAGTGTTGTGCTTCGATAAAAAAATTATCTAGACATACCTAGATAGATAAAATTATTTTTGTATAATTATTAAATAATAAATTTCCATTTTTTTTTTACATATTATTTTGTTATTTTTATTGCATATTTACCGATCATTAGAGATTTTGTTTGTGTTAATCTTATAAATTATAAATTTATAAATTTCTGATGTTTTGTATATTTTGTTGATTTTATTGCATATTTAGAAATAATTAAGGTAATATTATGGCACATATTAAATATGCATTTTTAAGGGGTATAAATTCCCAACCCTGGACTTATAACTTATTAGTTACGGATTTTCTGAATTATCTGGATACATTTATCAAGATAAAAATTGGATGTAGATTTTATGTTTTATCTAGATAAGATAAATAAAAGAAGTTTTTATTTAGATAACCTATCTAAATAGATTATTTAGCTAAAGCATATCAGTGTAAATCATTGACGATGAAAAATGATTCTTAGTGAAGTCCGAGGCGAAGACTAACTTTTCGGCATTGAAGGTTGCCAGACAGTTATTCGAATAATAATAAAAATATAATGTAAGCAAATTATGGTATTTTATTTTTGGTTTTTATTAATTGTTTTGTAAATTATTGAGCATTTTCAATTTTAACCTACCAAAGTACCTATTAAATCCAATATGCTTTCAGAACCCTCCCATGAAGTTTAAGGTCAGATAATTTTTTCTACTAGAAAAAGTGTCTTCAGACACGCTAAAACAAAAAAAATATATAAAAATAAACAATATATTGTAAAATCAATACATACTTCGCTACGCTCAGAATCTAAAAACATAATATTTTATCTTTTAATTTGACACTCTATGGCACGCGCCCCGTTTGCCTCCCCTCCAACCAAAAATCTTGGAGCGTCACTTCCGTATGATTAGGTATACCTGAAATATTATACAGTATCGGAATGTACCTATGATATTGGGTGATAACCAATAACCTAAACATCATGATAGATACTATAACTCTCATGACAACGAAAAACAATATGCATAATAGTGTAGAATATTATTTTACGAACATCTATGCGATAATCGTAGCAACATATGCGTACGCGTTACGCGAAATCTGCATAGTATTATTATTATCTATTATAATATTACGATATTTTCTTCGCTATCACTGACGATGATGTGCGAACAATCTTCGTCACGGTCACCGGTATATTATAGGTAGATAAAAATATTATTACATAGGTATCATACCTACACGGGTATGGATCAGAGGCCGTCGTGTCCGTTTGTCGAATCGCGTGTTTTTCGCGCTCACTTTCCCGGCGGCGACGGTTACAAATTTTACGATAATAAATATATTATCGTCACCACTGTCGTCGCGACGATAACGAACGAAACGAAATTTTTTGTTCGCGGAATTTTTTTTTTTTACTCTCACGACACGCGGTTCGCGTACCGTTGCGCGCAAAAAACCAAAAACAATAATACGACGGATGTTATCGCCAACGGATAATAATAATATTGTGACGAATGCGCGTCGGGTTCGTCCGAGTTGGATTTTCGCGTTCCCGCGGACAGAGAGAGAGAGAAACGTTCCGATCGGCCGCGAGTCGCACGCGTACTGCGAACAACACCGTGGCGTGTCGGTGGGCGACAAAAGCCCAGCGCAGCCGGTGTGTTGCGCTCGCAACGCCGACTGCCGATTTCCTCGCGGTTCGCAGCCGAAAACGGCAATAATATGGACCGAATAAAATAATAACGATATTTATACACGGCATGTAATATCATCGTTATACCTATAATAGAATCAGGTACAGACATTCGAACGATTAGTTTCTCAGTAATTTAATATTACCAAGGAATACGATTAATAACAATCCTGAAAATGGATTATAAAAATATAAAATAAATTGTGTAATATTCGCAGCCGGTGTGTTGCGGTTTGCAGTCGAAAACCCTACACGGCAATGGGGCCTAATAAGATAATAACGATATTCATACACAGCATAATGCCCTATAGAATCAGGTACAAACATTCGAACGATTAGTTTCTCAGTCATTTAATAATATGTTAATACCAAGGAATCAG